>NW_021823350.1:1898865-1923865 GCF_901001165.1 Salmo trutta | reverse complement strand
TCAGGTGTCTCCGGAAGGTGGTGATTGACTCCGCTGTCCTGGCGTCGTGAGGGAGCTTGTTCCACCATTGGGGTGCCAGAGCAGCGAACAGTTTTGACTGGGCTGAGCGGGAGCTGTGCTTCCTCAGAGGTAGGGAGGCGAGCAGGCCAGAGGTGGATGAACGCAGTGCCCTTGTTTGGGTGTAGGGCCTGATCAGAGCCTGAAGGTACGGAGGTGCCGTTCCCCTCACAGCTCCGTAGGCAAGCAGCATGGACTTGTAGCGGATGCGAGCTTCAACTGGAAGCCAGTGGAGAGAGCGGAGGAGCGGGGTGACGTGAGAGAACTTGGGAAGGTTGAACACCAGACGGGCTTCGGCGTTCTGGATGAGTTGTAGGGGTTTAATGGCACAGGCAGGGAGCCCCGCCAACAGCGAGTTGCAGTAATCCAGACGGGAGATGACAAGTGCCTGGACTAGGACCTGCGCCGCTTCCTGTGTGAGGCAGGGTCGTACTCTGCGAATGTTGTAGAGCATGAACCTACAGGATCGGGTCACCGCCTTGATGTTAGTGGAGAACGACAGGGTGTTGTCCAGGGTCACGCCAAGGATCTTAGCACTCTGGGAGGAGGACACAAGGGAGTTGTCAACTGTGATGGCGAGATTATGGAACGGGCAGTCCTTCCCTGGGAGGAGGAGCAGCTCCGTCTTGCCGAGGTTCAGCTTGAGGTGGTGAGCCGTCATCCACACTGATATGTCTGCCAGACATGCAGAGATGCGATTCGCCACCTGGTTATCAGAAGGGGGAAAGGAGAAGATGAATTGTGTGTCGTCTGCGTAGCAATAATAGGAGAGACCATGTGAGGATATGACCGAGCCAAGTGACTTGGGGTATAGTGAGAATAGGAGAGGGCCTAGAACAGAGCCCTGGGGGACACCAGTGGTGAGAGCAGTCTCAGTTGAATGCCCAGTCTTGAAACCTGACTGATTAGGATCAAGAAGGTCATTCTGAGAGAGATAGCAAGAGAGCTGGCCAAGGACGGCACGTTCAAGAGTTTTGGAGAAGAAGGGATACTGGTCTGTAGTTGTTGATATCGGAGGGATTGAGTGTAGGTTTTTTCAGAAGGGGTGCAACTCTCGCTCTCTTGAAGACGGAAGGGACGTAGCCAGCGGTCAAGGATGAGTTGATGAGCGAGGTGAGGTAGGCGAGAAGGTCTCCGGAAATGGTCTGGAGAAGAGAGGAGGGGATAGGGTCAAGTGGGCAGGTTGTTGGGCGGCCGGCCGTCACGAGACGCGAGATTTCATCTGGAGAGAGAGGGGAGAAAGAGGTCAAAGCACAGGGTAGGGCAGTGTGAGCAGGACCAGCGGTGTCGTTTGGCTTAGCAAACGAGGATCGGATGTCGTCAGCCTTCTTTTCAAAATGGTTGACGAAGTCATCCGCAGAGAGAGAGGAGGGGGGGAGGGGGAGGAGGATTCAGGAGGGAGGAGAAGGTAGCAAAGAGCTTCCTAGGGTTAGAGGCAGATGCTTGGAATTTAGAGTGGTAGAAAGTGGCTTTAGCAGCAGAGACAGAAGAGGAAAATGTAGAGAGGAGGGCGTGAAAGGATGCCAGGTCCGCAGGGAGGCGAGTTTTCCTCCATTTCCGCTCGGCTGCCCGGAGCCCTGTTCTGTGAGCTCGCAGTGAGTCGTCGAGCCACGGCGCAGGAGTGGAGGACTGAGCCGGCCTGGAGGATAGGGGACAGAGAAAATCGAAGGATGCAGAAAGGGAGGAGAGGAGGGTTGAGGAGGCAGAATCAGGAGATAGGTTGGAGAAGGTTTGAGCAGAGGGAAGAGATGATAGGATGGAAGAGGAGAGAGTAGCGGGAGAGAGAGAGCGAAGGTTGGGACGGCGCAATACCATCCGAGTAGGGGCAGAGTGAGAAGTGTTGGATGAGAGCGAGAGGGAAAAGGATACAAGGTAGTGGTCGGAGACTTGGAGGGGAGTTGCAATGAGATTAGTGGAAGAACAGCATCTAGTAAAGATGAGGTCAAGCGTATTGCCTGCCTTGTGAGTAGGGGGGGAAGGTGAGAGGGTGAGGTCAAAGGAGGAGAGGAGTGGAAAGAAGGAGGCAGAGAGGAATGAGTCAAAGGTAGACGTGGGGAGGTTAAAGTCACCCAGAACTGTGAGAGGTGAGCCATCCTCAGGGAAGGAACTTATCAAGGCATCAAGCTCATTGATGAACTCTCCAAGGGAACCTGGAGGGCGATAAATGATAAGGATGTTAAGCTTGAAAGGGCTGGTAACTGTGACAGCATGGAATTCAAATGAGGAGATAGACAGATGGGTCAGGGGAGAAAGGGAGAATGTCCACTTGGGAGAGATGAGGATTCCAGTGCCACCACCCCGCTGGCTCAATGCTCTAGGGGTATGCGAGAACACGTAGGCAGACGAGGAGAGAGCAGTAGGAGTAGCAGTGTTATCTGTGGTAATCCATGTTTCCGTCAGCGCCAGGAAGTCTAGGGACTGGAGGGTAGCATAGGCTGAGATGAACTCAGCCTTGTTGGCCGCAGACCGGCAGTTCCAGAGGCTGCCGGAGACCTGGAGATTGGAATGACAAGTGGACTACACGTCTCGAATGTTCAGAAAGTTAAGCTTACGTTGCGAAAATCTTATTGACTAAAGTGACGAAAATGCTAGCTAACTAACACAACACTACACTAATCAAGTCGTTCCGTTGTAATGTAATAGTTTCTACAGTGCTGCTAGTCGGTAGAGGTTGGCTATTATACAAAAGCAACTTTGTAGCTAGCTAACATAACACAACACTAATCAAGACGTTCCTTTGTAATGTATTTAGTTTCTACAATGCTGCTCGTCGGTAATAGTTGGCTGGGTATGGAACAATGGCGTCGCGGGGGACGGAAATAGCTGGCTAGCTAACCTAGCTAACCTAGCTAGCCTCGATAATTACTAAACTACACAATTATCAAGCTATGACAAAGACAGCTATGTAGCTAGCTAGCTAACACTGCACTAGTCAAATCGTATAGCCTCACTATTGTTGTGTTACTGCTGCTCTTTAATTATTTGTTACTTTTATTTCTTATTCGTATTTTTTTTTGTATAATTATTATTTTTTTTAACTGAATTGTTAGTTAAAGGCTTGTAAGTACACATTTCACTGTAAGGTCTACACCTGTTATATAGGTAAGGTCTACACCTCCTATATAGGGAATAGGGAACCGTGTTTTACACATGCATAGTGTTCTAGTGAGGAGACATTTCATTTCAATGTGTCCTGCTTTATTAAATGTGAAATTGCAGATTAACGCATTCTCTTTTTTTGGGGGGGGGGTCAGTGCTGAGATGTAACTTGTGTGTGTTGAGTTTGATGTACTTGAAACACGAGTTGTATATCGTGATACTAATCGAAACGACACATTCACGTTCAGTCACGAGAAGAGACAGAAAACATTATGCCTTAAATACAACTGTAAGGTCTTTAAAGAAAAAACAAAACATTACAAACCAAAAAAACTAAAGGACATTCATCTTCTTTCTGTCTCTCTTATCTCTGTTGTTAACCATGTCTGGTACTAAACCATCACCTATTTAGATCTGCATATTGAAGAGGATGACAAGTGTGGAGACCAGTGTGTAGACCAGTGTGTAGACCAGTGTGGAGACCAGTGTGGAGACCAGTGTGGAGACCAGTGTAGAGACCAGTGTGGAGACCAGTGTGGAGACCAGTGTGGAGACCAGTGTGGAGACCAGTGTGGAGACCAGTGTGGAGACCAGTGTAGAGACCAGTGTAGAGACCAGTGTGGAGACCAGTGTGGAGACCAGTGTTGAGACCAGTGTGGAGACCAGTGTGGAGACCAGTGTGGAGACCAGTGTAGAGACCAGTGTAGAGACCAGTGTAGAGACCAGTGTGGAGACCAGTGTGGAGACCAATGTAGAGACCAGTGTGGAGACCAGTGTGGAGACCTGTGTGGAGACCACTGCTGAGACCACTGCTGAGGCCAGTTCCCTATGGGTAGTAGTGTTCTATGGGTAGTAGTGTCCTATGGGTAGTAGTGCCCTATGGGTAGTAGTGTCCTATGGGTAGTAGTGTCCTGTGGGTAGTAGTGTTCTATGGGTATTAGTGTCCTGTGGGTAGTAGTGTCCTATGGCTAGTAGTGTTCTATGGGTAGTAGTGTCCTATGGGTAGTAGTGCACTATGGGTAGTAGTGTCCTATGGGTAGTAGAGCCCTATGGGTAGTAGTGTCCTATGGGTAGTAGTGTCCTATGGGTAGTAGTGTCCTATGGGTAGTAGTGCCCTATGGCTAGTAGTGTCCTATGGGTAGTAGTGTCCTATGGGTAGTAGTGTCCTATGGGTAGTAGTGTCCTATGGGTAGTAGTGTCCTGTGGGTAGTAGTGTTCTATGGGTAGTAGTGTTCTATGGGTAGTAGTGTCCTATGGGTAGTAGAGCCCTATGGGTAGTAGAGCCCTATGGGTAGTAGTGCCCTATGGGTAGTAGTTCCATTTATAGGGAATAGAGTGCCAAGTAGGACACATCCCTGCTGTATGCTGGGTGTTTAGTAACACTCTCCTGTCCCTGTCAAAACCTCATCCTCATGTGGACAGGCCTGTCCCTGTTAAAGCCTCATACTCATGTTGACAGGCCTGTCCCTGTTAAAGCCTCATCCTCATGTGGACAGGCCTGTCCCTGTTAAAGCCTCATCCTGTTGTTGAGTGGGTTGTCCCAGAACCAGGGTTAATCCCTGCTGGACATCAGAACCAGGGTTTAATCCCTGCTGGACATCAGAACCAGGGTTAATCCCTGCTGGACACCAGAACCAGAGTTAATCCCTGCTGGACACCAGAACCAGGGTTAATCCCTGCTGGACATCAGAACCAGAGTTAATCCCTGCTGGACACCAGAACCAGGGTTAATCCCTGCTGGACACCAGAACCAGGGTTAATCCCTGCTGGACATCAGAACCAGGGTTAATCCCTGCTGGACACCAGAACCAGGGTTAATCCCTGCTGGACATCAGAACCAGGGTTAATCCCTGCTGGACATCAGAACCAGGGTTAATCCCTGCTGGACATCAGAACCAGGGTTAATCCTTGCTGGACATCAGAACCAGGGTTTAATCCCTGCTGGACACCAGAACCAGGGTTAATACCTGCTGGACATCAGAACATGACTGAGCAGAAAATCACAGCTAATATTCACAGTAGTTGCTCTAGTATATCAAACAAATGTAATTCATGCTGGTAAATGTTTGCTGCATGTTATTACAGTTTTTAGCAATCCCTTCGCCACTAATTTCAGAACCTTGTGGTCATTTTTCAAAACTCTAAACACAAAACTCAAAACGGTCATCACTTGTAACACAGGCTGTCCAATGTTCAAAACATTGCATTGTGCGTTCACATCTTTAAAGAAACCTTCCACTTGCAGATTCATTTGTTCAAATAACTCATTTATGATGAAATACCATAGGAACATTCATTTAGATCACCCACACACAAGATACCGATAGTTTCACTGTGTAGTTGTTCGTACAATCATTAAATATTGTAGTACAAAATATGTGATACATGTTTCATTATGCTACTACACGTAAATACATCACTGTAAAATGACTAGTAGAGATAATACTACAGACACAGTGGAATCATTGAACAAAATCTGCAATGTATTGACGAAATACAATAAAATACCAACATAGGTTTCTTTGAACCAAAGCAAAAATAATTAGCTAGAAAAAAAGAAAAAAACTACAGTAAAACATCAACTGCAGTGTTCCTCACCTGGCTTACTGTAAAAAGGAAAACAAAGGATTGATTACTGTACTTCTGTATTTCCATCAACCCTGTCTTGTCGATTTGGCCACAGGTTCTCATCCACATCACAATGGATGTTTTCATTAGCCAAACATCTTGGGAAGAATCTTCGGGCGAATCCAGGCCTGATACTGGTCTGCCGTGATGTCATTGCATGCGTCATCCATGGCCTGGAGAAGGGTGGCTTGTCCCTGAGGGCGCCTATCATATACCTTCCACCTCCATGTGGAGAAAAATTCCTCAATCGGGTTAAGGAAAGGAGAGTATGGGGTAAGTACAGGGTGGTAAATTGTGGATGGGCCTGAAACCATGCTTGCACCATTTGAGCATGGTGGACCCTGACATTATCCCACACAATGACATAGGTCACGCCATCAGCTCTACAGACCTGACTTAGCTCATCAAGGAAGGTTACATTCGAACAGCGAATCATGTGGCTGCCTGCAACTCAATATATAGAGTATATAGAGTAGAGAGCTTTAGATGTTGTTTGACCAAACATTAGAACAGGCAAGATGAGTAATCTAAGCAACTTTGACCGTGGTATGATTGTTGATGGCACACATGGTGATTCCAGCATCTCAGAAACAGCTGCCTTCCTGGGATTTGTATGCACTACAGTCTCCAGATTTTACAGAGAATGGTGCGATAAACAAAACACATTCAGTGAGCGGCAGTTCTGTGGGCAAAAACACCTTGTTAATGAGAGAGGTCAGAGGAGAATGTCCAGACTCATTCAAGCTAACAGAAAGGCCACAAATGCTCAAATAACAGCTGTTTAATACAGTGGTGTGCAGAATGGCATCTCTTAACATACAACACAATGAATAATTCAGGCTGTTGTGGAGGCAGAAGGGGGTCCTACCCAGTACTAGATAAGTGTACCTAATAAAGTGACCAGTGAGTGTACAGTAATGTCAAATCTGAAAACATGGTCTGGAAAAGTGGTACATGGGACCATAGAAACTGTCTGATAAAGAATGATGATGAAATATTACATCCATAGATAATGTAGTCCAATTGGTTGTAGTCCAATCATGTTCCACGGTAATTGGATGTCAATGGATCTCGTTATCCTGAAAATTTCATGATCTAAACATGGAATATTGTTTGTCAGTTTCCATAAAACTATGCATTAAGAGTAATGCAACAGTCATTTATCATTTTGAGCAGTTGTATCAGTTGATAGTTAGATCATTGTAATGAAATGAATAGACAGTCATCTCAGACGTAATGTGTGAATTGCATTTTGAAATGGTAATACTTTGATGTTAAGTTGTGTCATTTTGAACAGGTGATTTTAGTTCAATGAACAAATGATCTTAGCTTTATGTGTATTGTATCCAAGCAATTGGATAAAGTGTTAGAGTTTTGAAAAATGTGCATTTGTCACGGTTGTCGTAGGATGAAGCGGACCAAAATGCAGCGTGATTATCGTCCCACATATTTTATTGAACGGTGAAACTATGAAACTACATATAAACTAAACAGAATGAACAAAAACAACAAACCGTGACGAAGAGTTAACATACACGTACTCAAAATCAATCTCTCACAAACCCAGGTGGGAAAAACACCTTCTTAAGTATGATCTCCAATTAGAGACAACGATGACCAGCTGCCTCTAATTGGAGATCATCCCAAACAAAACCCAACATAGAAATACAAAACTAGAACAACAACATAGAAAATCTAAACTAGAAAAAAACCCTGTCACGCCCTGACCTACTCTACCATAGAAAATAACAGCTTTCTATGGTCAGGAGGTGACAGCATTTTGATCATCGGTTGTGAGTTTTGTGTCTAGAGTTTTGAAAAATGACATCAAGGTTCCGAAATTAGTGCCAAAGCGATTGTAAAAAACTGTATTAGGGTATTTGAACCATGGGGTGTTTATGGGTCAGGGTCAGGGGTCAGGCCTAATGCCCCTCTCTGGGGACGGGGGAGTTTTGAATATCACCAAATGGAAGACGAGGAATACTCTGAGGACCGATGCTGCACATTGACTGTTACTGCTGATCATTGTGCTGTGTGTGTGTGTGTGTGTGTGTGTGTGTGTGTGTGTGTGTGTGTGTGTGTGTGTGTGTGTGTGTGTGTGTGTGTGTGTGTGTGTGTGTGTGTGTGTGTGTTTAAGGACAACACTGATGTGGTTAAGATAGCTCATCAGCCGTCGTTAAGACTAGAAGGGCGAAGCTAAAAAGTAGACGGACTCAGTTATCCAGCCGTGACAGCATCGTTACGACTCATATTGTCTCAGCCACATTACAGAGTCTTTGGCTCTGGCAAATAGCAAGTAAGGTTCTAACCTAACACGACACAATTATATATCCCCCTCCAATCTCCAATGTATTTTATCAGGCTGTATAAAGTCCGCAATGGCTTCTGTTTAAGCCCTCTTGATCTGGGAGGAAGAGAAAGTTGAATATTTAATGTGTAGGTAGCTTTGATAGCAGTCGAACCTGCCTAATCACAAGCACATGTACTCCTCTCGTACCCAGACACTCTTCTCCTATGGAAGGTAGCCTAAGCATTTGGGGTGACGACGAGAATACTGAAACTTTATTCATTAGTGCTTTTGACATCCGAGGTACACACGTGGAATGTGAATGGTGTGTAATACTGAGAACTTTTAGTGATGTATCACTCTGCAGGGCATTCTGGGTACTTTATAGTCCATGAAATGGGAAAGACAAGGAATTGGAAAAACAGACTGTAAGAAAATCTAAATATTATTGTGTGTCATGTGTGTGTGGGAATGGCGGTTGATAAATAATGTACGCTGTGTTTAAGCAGCCATGTCCATTAGGACTAGTAGTTCTATCATTTATTCATTCATGTTGGGTGGGCACCGTACCCGCCGTCTCCACTTACTTTCAAATGCATTCCTGTTTTCAGGCTCAGTCAAACCACTAATAATGCAGCAAATTCACTGTAGACTAATGTTTTTAAATGCAAAAGTAATATTATTACAACCTAAACGTAGAATACGGAGCCTGGTTTGAATATTGTATGTTTTGAAGGCTCTGCTATGAGCCTGTTGAGCCGGTCATCCGTCTAATAGACACTACATTATCCTGATGGAGCTAGAGTGGGCTGTTCAGGACAGAAGGAGACTGATAATGTGGTGCTATCATGGGCTGATCCTACACCTGTCCTGCTCTAATTACGTTGGTAACCAATTTAACACAGCAATAAGGCACCTCAGGTGTTTGTGGTATATTGCCAATATATCATGGCTAAGAGCTGTATCCAGGCACTCCGCATTGAGTCATGCTTAAGAACAGCCTTTGGCTGTGGTATTTGTTTTTGTATTTATTATGGATCCCCATTAGTTCCTGCCAAGGCAGCAGCTACTCTTCCTGGGGTTTATTAAGGATCCCCATTAGTTGCTGCCAAGGCAGCAGCTACTCTTCCTGGGGTTTATTATGGATCCCCATTAGTTCCTGCCAAGGCAGTAGCTACTCTTCCTGGGGGTTTATTATGGATCCCTATTAGTTCCTGCCAAGGCAGCAGCTACTCTTCCTGGGGTTTATTATGGATCCCCATTAGTTCCTGCTAAGGCAGCAGCTAATCTTCCTGGGGTTTATTATGGATCCCCATTAGTCCCTGCCAAGGCAGCAGCTACTCTTCCTGGGGTTTATTAAGGATCCCCATTAGTTCCTGCCAAGGCAGCAGCTACTCTTCCTGGGGTTTATTATGGATCCCCATTAGTTCCTGCCAAGGCAGCAGCTGCTCTTCCTGGGGTTTATTATGGATCCCCATTAGTTCCTGCCAAGGCAGCAGCTACTCTTCCTGGGGTTTATTATGGATCCCTATTAGTTCCTGCCAAGGCAGCAGCTACTCTTCCTGGGGTTTATTATGGATCCCCATTAGTCCCTGCCAAGGCAGCAGCTACTCTTCCTGGGGTTTATTATGGATCCCCATTAGTTCCTGTCAAGGCAGCAGCTACTCTTCCTGGGGGTTTATTATGGATCCCCATTAGTCCCTGCCAAGGCAGCAGCTACTCTTCCTGGGGTTTATTATGGATCCCCATTAGTCCCTGCCAAGGCAGCAGCTACTCTTCCTGGGGTTTATTATGGATCCCCATTAGTTCCTGTCAAAGCAGCAGCTACTCTTCCTGGGGTTTATTATGGATCCCCATTAGTCCCTACCAAGGCAGCAGCTACTCTTCCTGGGGTTTATTATGGATCCCCATTAGTTCCTACCAAGGCAGCAGCTACTCTTCCTGGGGTCCAACAAAATTAAAAATACTGCCCCCTAGCCCCAACAGGTTTTAAGGCAGTTTATACACAATTAAGAAAATATTACATGATGTTACATTTCATAACACTTTTCACAACACATGAAGTGTGTTCCCTCAGCCCACTACTCTACTATCACATATCTACAATATAAAGTACATGTGAACGTGTGTTTGGAGTGTTTGTCTTATCATGTGAATGTGTGTCTGTGCCTGTGTGTCTCTTCACAGTCCCCGAGGTTCCAATAGGTGTATTTTTATCTGTTTATTAAAAATCTGATTCTAGAGCCCTGCGTCGGCCATATACCGCACCTCACCCCCCTCGGGCCTTAATGCTTAATTATAGAACAAATATTTAAAATACACCTTCAATATAGAGGTATAGATTATACATTATTTCAACAAAACAATAACCTAAAGTGAATAGCATACTTTACATAGTTGAACTGTAAAACAGGAGTAATTATGGAAAGAAAATCTAAAAACAGCCTATTCCAATTCATTATTAGTAAGTTAAATCCTTACGGGCTCGACACAACCTTTCTCTCACCTATAACATCCAGTATAGTACGTTTAGGCTCCACGGTCTGAGAACGAACTCCTCTCTGTATAAAAAGGTCAAGCAACTCATCCACAACAGTAATGGTATATGATAGGTTAAAGCATATGAGCATGTAATCTGCTGCTAGCCACTGACTACCTCTCTCCACCTATTCAAGCAGTGACCTATTCAACTTCTCCATAATGATGAGACGTTAAAACTGAAGTAGAGGAAGGGTCTGTGTCCAAAACGGCACCCTATTCCCTATCTAGTGCACTACTTTTGAACCCCAGCCCATAGGGAACAGGGTGCCATTCAGGACACCAACCTATAAAGCCTAGCCTTGTAAAAACCAGACAGGGTTTAATAATAATGATACCCTCTAACAAACACTGGATGGCTGTAGACAGAACAGAGAGGGTTTCTCTGTCTCTAGGATGGTTGTAGACAGTACAGAGATGGTTTATCTGTCTCTAGGATGGTTGTAGACAGAACAGAGAGGGTTTCTCTGTCTCTAGGATGGTTGTAGACAGAACAGAGAGGGTTTATCTGTCTATCTAGGATGGTTGTAGACAGAACAGAGAGGGTTTATCTGTCTATCTAGGATGGTTGTAGACAGAACAGAGAGGGTTTATCTGTCTCTAGGATGGTTGTAGACAGTACAGAGATGGTTTATCTGTCTCTAGGATGGTTGTAGACAGAACAGAGAGGGTTTATCTGTCTCTAGGATGGTTGTAGACAGTACAGAGATGGTTTCTCTGTCTCTAGGATGGCTGTAGACAGTACAGAGATGGTTTCTCTGTCTCTAGGATGGCTGTAGACAGAACAGAGAGGGTTTATCTGTCTCTAGGATGGTTGTAGACAGTACAGAGAGGGATTCTCTGTCTATATAGGATGGCTGTAGTCAGAAACCCTCTCTGCACTGACTACAGCCATCCTATATAGACAGAGAATCCCTCTCTGTACTGTCTAGAACCATCCCAGAGACAGAGAAACCCTCTCTGTACTCTCTCTCTAGGATGGCTGTAGACAGTACGAGAGGTTTCTCTGTCTCTGGGATGGTTGTAGACAGTACAGAGAAGGTTTATCTGTCTTTAGGATGGTTGTAGACAGAACAGAGAGGGTTTATCTGTCTCTAGGATGGTTGTAGACAGAACAGAGAGGGATTCTCTGTCTCTAGGATGGTTGTAGACAGAACAGAGAGGGATTCTCTGTCTCTAGGATGGCTGTAGACAGTACAGAGAGGGTTTCTCTGTCTTTAGGATGGCAGTAAACAGTATATTAAGTTGAAGGTGAATGAGTTGTTGACTACATAAATGAAAGGTAAATAGAGGGATATGCACAGACATGTATGCAGCTTACTACTATTAAACATAGTGTATACTCTAACATGATCACAGGAACGAAAGATCAAGATGGTGTTGGTGGTCACCCATGTTCTGTACCACCCATACCATATACCACCCATGTCCTGTACCACCCATGTCCTCTACCACTTTGAAGCATACCATAATTTACTCTACATCAAATTAAATGTTTTTTTTGGCACATGCTTCTTAAACAACTTGTGTAAACACATTGAAATGAGAAATAATAGAAATAATAGAAATAATAGAAATAATAGAAATAATAGAAACACAATGATTAATGTTAACTTGGCTATATACACAGGGTACCAGGTAATAACGTGTCTATATACACAGCGTTCAAGGTAATAACTTGGCTATATACACAGGGTACCAGGTAATAACTTGGCTATATACACAGGGTACCAGGTAATAACTTGGCTATATACACAGGTTACCAGGTAATAACTTGGCTATATACACGTGGTACCAGGTAATAACTTGGCTATATACACAGGTTACCAGGTAATAACTTGGCTATATACACAGGTTACCAGGTAATAACGTGGCTATATACACAGGGTACCAGGTAATAACTTGGCTATATACACAGCGTACCGGGTAATAACTTGTCTATATACACAGGGTACCAGGTAATAATGTGGTTATATACACAGGTTACCAGGTAATAACTTGGCTATATACACAGGTTACCAGGTAATAACTTGGCTATATTCACAGGTTACCAGGTAATAACTTGGCTATATACACAGGTTACCAGGTAATAACTTGGCTATATACACAGGGTACCAGGTAATAACTTGGCTATATACACAGGTTACCAGGTAATACCTTGGCTATATACACAGGTTACCAGGTAATAACGTGGCTATATACACAGGGTACCAGGTAATAACTTGGCTATATACACAGGGTACCAAGTAATAACTTGGCTATATACACAGGTTACCAGGTAATAACTTGGCTATATACACATGTTACCAGGTAATAACTTGGCTATATACACAGGTTACCAGGTAATAACTTGGCTATATACACAGCGGACCAGGAAATAACTTGGCTATATACACAGGTTACCAGGTAATAACTTGGCTATATACACAGGTTACCAGGTAATAAGGTAATAACTTGGCTATATACACAGGGTACCAAGTAATAACTTGGCTATATACACAGGTTACCAGGTAATAACTTGGCTATATACACATGTTACCAGGTAATAACTTGGCTATATACACAGGGTACCAGGTAATAACTTGGCTATATACACAGGGTACCAGGTAATAACTTGGCTATATACACAGGTTACCAGGTAATAACTTGGCTATATACACGTGGTACCAGGTAATAACTTGGCTATATACACAGGTTACCAGGTAATAACTTGGCTATATACACGTGGTACCAGGTAATAACTTGGCTATATACACAGGTTACCAGGTAATAACGTGGCTATATACACAGGTTACCAGGTAATAACGTGGTTATATACACAGGGTACCAGGTAATAACTTGGCTATATACACAGCGTACCGGGTAATAACTTGGCTATATGCACAGGGTACCAGGTAATAACGTGGTTATATACACAGGTTACCAGGTAATAACTTGGCTATATACACAGGTTACCAGGTAATAACTTGGCTATATTCACAGGTTACCAGGTAATAACTTGGCTATATACACAGGTTACCAGGTAATAACTTGGCTATATACACAGGGTACCAGGTAATAACTTGGCTATATACACAGGTTACCAGGTAATACCTTGGCTATATACACAGGTTACCAGGTAATAACGTGGCTATATACACAGGGTACCAGGTAATAACTTGGCTATATACACAGGGTACCAAGTAATAACTTGGCTATATACACAGGTTACCAGGTAATAACTTGGCTATATACACATGTTACCAGGTAATAACTTGGCTATATACACAGCGGACCAGGAAGTAACTTGGCTATATACACAGGTTACCAGGTAATAACTTGGCTATATACACAGGTTACCAGGTAATAACTTGGCTATATACACAGGGTACCAAGTAATAACTTGGCAATATACACAGGTTACCAGGTAATAACTTGGCTATATACACATGTTACCAGGTAATAACTTGGCTATATACACGGGGTACCAGGTAATAACTTGGCTATATACATAGCGTACCAGGTAATAACTTGGCTATATATTCGGGGTACCAGGTAATAACTTGGCTATATACACAGCGTACCAGGTAATAACTTGGCTATATACACATGTTACCAGGTAAGAACTTGGCTATATATTCGGGGTACCAGGTAATAACTTGGCTATATTCACAGGGTACCAGGTAATAACTTGGCTATATACACATGTTACCAGGTAAGAACTTGGCTATATATTCGGGGTACCAGGTAATAACTTGGCTATATTCACAGGGTACCAGGTAATAACTTGGCTATATTCACAGGTTACCAGGTAATAACTTGGCTATATATTCGGGGTACCAGGTAATAACTAGGCTATATTCACAGGGTACCAGGTAATAACTTGGCTATATTCACAGGGTACCAGGTAATAACTTGGCTATATATTCGGGGTACCAGGTAATAACTAGGCTATATTCACAGGGTACCAGGTAATAACTTGGCTATATTCACAGGGTACCAGGTAATAACTTGGCTATATTCTCAGGGTACCAGGTAATAACTTGGATATATATTCGGGGTACCAGGTAATAACTTGGCTATATTCACAGGGTACCAGTACTTAGTCGATATGCAGGGTTACGAGGTAATCGAGGTAGATATGTACATGTTGGTAGGGATAAAGTGAATATTCAACAGGATAAATAATAAACCGTAACAGAAGTGAATGTGTTGAGTCAAAAAAGTTAGTGCCAAAAGGGTCAATACAGATAGATAGATATAGCCAGATAGTCTGGGCAGCTATTGTTTAAATATTTAACTCACTATTTAGCGGCCTTATGGCTTGTGGGTAGAAGATGTTCAGTTTCATGTTGCTTCCAGACTTGGTGCATCGGTACCGCTTGCCGTGCAGTAGCAGATTCCTTGGTCATACAGCAGGAAAGCGTGAGGATCATTTCCCTGTGTTCCCCACCTCGTGTACGTATGTTAATGCAGAGTTCTGTTTAGCTGATTCCATACATTGACATAACAATATAAAAACCGCTGATGCTCAACCACATCTCTAAATTACACCTTGTGTATTCTACTATATTCCAGACTAGTCTGTGCTTCCAACTTTATGGCAACAGTTTGGGGAAGGCCTTTTCCGGTATCAGCATCACAATGCCCCCAGTGCACAAAGCGAGGTCCATACAGAAATGGTTTGTCGAGATCAGTGTGGAAGAACTTGACTGGCCTGCTGTTGTAGCCGTAAAGGGGGGACCAACTACATATTAATGCCCATGACATTGGAGTGAGATGTTCAACGAGCAGGTGTCCACATACTTCTACTGTATGTATAATCACCACGTATGAGGCCAACATTTCTGATAATCTGTACGAGCCACGTATTCTGTATAATCAACAAGGTGACCGTTCCAATATACAATGAGGGTACAAAACATTAGGAACACCTGCTCTTCCCATGACACAGACTGACCTGGTGAGTCCAGGTGAACGCTATGATCCCTTATTGATGTCACTTGTTAAATCCACTTCAATCAGTGTAGATGAAGGGGAGGAGACGGGTTAAAGAAAGATTTTTAAGCCTTGAGACAATTGAGACATGGATTGTGTATGTGTGTCATTCAGAGGGTGAATGGGAAAGAAAAACGATTTAAGTACCTTTTGTCACGTCCTGACCATATACTGAGGTAATTTTGTATTATATTTGGTCAGGACGTGGCAGAGTTATGTTTGGTTATGGTATAGTGGGGTTGTGAGTGTTGGGTTAGGTTCTAGGTTAGGTTTTCTATGTGTAGGTGTATGTCTATGTTTGGTTAATTGGGGTTGGGACTCTCAGTTGAAGGCAGGTGTTGTCTATCTGCCTTTGATTGAGAGTCCCATATAGTGGGGTGTGTTTGTGTTTGGTATTTGTGGGTAATTGTATTTTGCACTGGGTTTCGTTTCTCCTGTGAAACTGTCACCTTTCGCCTTTGCGTGTTTATTTTGTTTTGTCGTTTCCATCTATAATAAATATGATGTGGAATAGTCAACCTGCTGCGTATTGGTCATCAAGTGATTTCGACATATCTTCCGATGAGGGAGAATACGAGGAACGTGACAGAATTACCCACCAACAACGGACCAAGCAGCAGAGGAAGGAGCAGCACAAGGAGAGGCACCAGGAGAAAAGCTATCTGGAGTCATGGACTTGGGAGGAGATCCTGGATGGGAAAGGACCATGGGCTCAAGCTGGGAATTATCGCCGCCCGCAGTGGGAGATCGAGGCGGCGAGAGCTGAGAGGCGCTGGTATGAGGAGAGGGAGCGCAACGGACACGGGAGGCAGCCCCACAATTTTTTTGGGGGGGGGCACACGGGGAGATTGGCGGAGTCAGGTGGTAGACCTAAGCTAACTCCCCGTGCTTACCGGAAGCAGCGTGGTACTGGTAAGACACCGTGTTATGCTGTGGAGCGCACAGTGTCCCCAGTGCGCGTTCAAAGCCCGGTGCGCTACATACCAGCCCCCCGCAAGTGCTATGCGAGTGCAGGCATCGAGCCAGGGCGGATGGTGCCAGCTCAGCGCGTCTGGTCTCCAGTGCGCCTCCTCGGTCCAGGTTATCCTGCGCCGGCGTTGCGCACTGTGTCTCCAGAGCGCTGGGAGGGTCCAGTTCGCCCAATGCCTGCTCTC
Organism: Salmo trutta; assembly: GCF_901001165.1. Lineage (NCBI taxonomy): Eukaryota > Metazoa > Chordata > Actinopteri > Salmoniformes > Salmonidae > Salmo > Salmo trutta. The sequence goes on along the minus strand of NW_021823350.1, from coordinate 1,907,125 downwards.
CGCCCGTGCCGGGCCAAAGTGGGCATTCAGCCTGGAGTGTGGGTAAAGAGTGTCCGTGCCAGAACTCCAGTGCTCCCCCACAGCCCGGTTTATCCTGTGCCTCCTCCTCGGACCAGGCCTCCAGTGGGTCTCCCCATCCTGGTCCATCCTGTGCCACCTCCCAGGACCAGGCCTTCAGTGGGTCTCCCCATCCTGGTTCATCCTGTGCCACCTCCCAGGACCAGGCCTCCAGTGGGTCTCCCCATCCTGGTCCGTCCTGTGCCACCTCCCAGGACTAGGCCTCCGGTGGGTCTCGCCAGTCAACAGTCGTCAGAGCTGCCCGCCAGTCAACAGTGGCCAGATTGCGCTGAACTGCCGGAGTGGCAAAACTGCGCTGAACTGCCGGAGTGGCCAGACTGCGCTGAACTGCCGGAGTGGCCAGACTGCCCTGAACTGCCAGAGTGGCCAGACTGCCCTGAACTGCCAGAGTAGCCAGACTGCCCTGAACTGCCAGAGTGGCCAGGGACACCCGCCAGCCCGGTGAGTCCTGTGCCTGTGCCCAGGGCCAGGCATCCATCATGTCTCCCCAGCCTGGTGAATCCTGGGTCAGGGCCGTTGGAGTATCCGACACCGGTGTACGGCCCAGAGGATCCGACACCGGGGTGCGACCCAGAGGATCCGACACCGGGGTGCGGACCAGAGGATCCGACACCGGGGTGCGGACCAGAGGATCCGACACCGGGGTGCGGACCAGAGGATCCGACAACAGCTTGCGACCCGGGACTGAGGGGAGCTGCCTGTGACCCAGAACCGGGTGAGTCTGGTCACAATTCTAAAGTAAAGTTGATTAACTATGACTGTGATGATTCTGCCTACAACCCAGAACCGAAGGAGTCTGCTTACAACCTGGGACCGAAGGAGTCGGCCCACGAACCAGAACCAAAGAAGTCTGCCTACTGTCCTAAGCCCAACAGGTCTGTCTACGGTCTGTTGGACAGTAGGCCAGAACCGGAGCCACCTCCAATATAGGTGGGTTGGGGAGGGGGGGTGTAGCACTATGCCGTCGTTGACGGCAGCCACCCTCCCTTCCCTCCCTTTAGTTAGGGGGTTAATTGTGGGTTTTTTTCTGTTGGTTTGGTGCATTCAGTGTATGCACCTTTAGGGGGGGGGGTAATGTCATGTCCTGACCATATACTGAGGCAATTTTGTATTATATTTGGTCAGGACGTGGCAGAGTTATGTTTGGTTATGGTATAGTGGGGTTGTGAGTGTTGGGTTAGGTTCTAGGTTAGGTTTTCTATGTGTAGGTGTATGTCTATGTTTGGTTAATTGGGGTTGGGACTCTCAGTTGAAGGCAGGTGTTGTCTATCTGCCTTTGATTGAGAGTCCCATATAGTGGGGTGTGTTTGTGTTTGGTATTTGTGGGTAATTGTATTTTGCACTGGGTTTCGTTTCTCCTGTGAAACTGTCACCTTTCTCCTTTGCGTGTTTATTTTGTTTTGTCGTTTCCATCTATAATAAATATGATGTGGAACAGTCAACCTGCTGCGTATTGGTCATCAAGTGATTTCGACATATCTTCCGATGAGGGAGAATACGAGGAACGTGACACCTTTGAACAGCGTTTGGTAGTAGGTGCCAGGCACACCGGTTTGAGTGTGTCAAGAACTGCAACGCTGCTGGATTTTTCACACTCGACAGTTTCCAGTGTGTATTAAGAATGGTCCACCACCCAAAGGACATCCAGCCAACTTGACACAACTGTGGGAAGCATTGGAGTCAACATGGGCCAGCATCCCTGTGGAACGCTTTCGACACCTTGTAGAGTTGCATGCCCTGACGAATTGAGGCTGTTCTGAGGGCAAAAAAAGGTGTTCAGGAATCAGGAAGGTGTTCTTAATGTTTTGTCCATACCATATATCATTCAGCAGACACTTTACTCCAAAGTATTTTACAGTCACAGGTAAAGTTATGGTTCGCCCCGGGAACTGTGCCATGCTCTACCAACTGAGTCATACAGGACCACATTATACATATTCTGATCAACAAGATGAACATTCTGACCAATCAACAGCCAAACAGGATGACCATTCTGACCAATCAATAGCAAAACAAGATGACCATTCTGACCAATCAACATCCAAACAAGATGACCATTCTGACCAATCAACAAACAAACAACAATAACCAAACAAGGTGACCATTCGTCCAATCAACTACCAAACAAGATGACCATTCTGACCAATTACAAGATGACAGTTTTGACCAATCAACAACCAAAAAAGATGAACATTGTAAACAATCAACAACCAAACAAGATTAACATTCTGACAATTCACAAGATGACCATTCTGACCAATCAACTACCAACAAGGTGACCATTTGTCCAATCAACTACCAAACAAGATTACCATTCTGACCAATCAACAGCCAAACAAGATGACCATTCTCACCAATCAACAGCCAAACAAGATGACCATTCTGACCAATCAACAAGCAAACAACATGACCATTCTGACCAATCACAAGATGACCATTCTGACCAATCAACAGCCAAACAAGATGACCATTCTGACCAATCAACGGCCAAACAAGACAACCATTCTGACCAATCAACAGCCAAGCAAGATGAACATTCTGACCAATCACAAGATGACCATTCAGACCATTCAACAACCAAACAAGATGACCATTCTGACCAATCAATGGCCAAACAAGACAACCATTCTGACCAATCAACAGCCAAGCAAGATGACCATTCTGACCAATCAACATCCAAACAAGATTACTGTTGTAACCAATCAACAACCAAACCAGATGAACATTCTGACCAATCAACAGCCAAACAAGATGACCATTCTGACCAATCAACATCCAAACAAGATGACCATTCTGACCAATCAACATCCAAACAAGATGACCATTCTGACCAATCAACAGCCAAACAAGATGACCATTCTGACCAATCAACATCCAAACAAGATTACTGTTGTAACCAATCAACAACCAAACAAGATGACAATTCTGACCAATCAACGGCCAAACAAGACAACCATTCTGACGAATCAACAGCCAAGCAAGATGACCATTCTGACCAATCAACATCCAAACAAGATTACTGTTGTAACCAATCAACAACCAAACAAGATGACCATTCTGACCAATCAACAACCAAACAAGGTGACCATTTGTCCAATCAACAGCCAAACAAGATGACCATTCTGACCAATCAACAGCCAAACAAGATGACCATTCTGACCAATCAATAGCCAAACAAGATGACCATTCTGACCAATCAACAGCCAAACAAGATGACCATTCTGACCAATCACAAGATGACCATTCTGACCAATCAACACTCTTGTCACCAGTAGCCAGATCCACCTGACAGGACAGGAGACCCTGGCAGAACTCCCCCATTAGCATAAAGGACAAAAGGACCATCCTAGCGTGCCGAGAGGACTTCCTATTTTCTCTTCTCGCCACACGATCACGGCATCTCTAATGCGATGTGACACAACATATAATAGTCAATTCGATATGGCATTTATCTAATAATGTTTAATTTTACTCCTCATTTAACATGATTTCTGACACAGTGATTACAAGCGTAGATAGTATTAATTTGAGCAAGATGTATGATGTAGAATTACATTTTGGAATTTGATAGAATGAGTTACGATGACTTATTCTAATCACGTTCTTAAGTGTGGAACTAGAAAACTAATAGCTTAATCATCTTTTAGATGACATCACCTTACGTTATGCATTATTTAGTCTTGGGTATCAGAAGGAGTGTCATACTGCACTGCAGGCGTACAAGGACCGTGTCCCCAAACGGCACCCTGTTCCCTTGCTAGTGCACTACTTTCGACTAAGGCCTATACGGCTCCGGTCAAAGGTAGTGCACTAGGTAAGGAATGGGCTGCTGTTTGGGACAAACCCCGAGGCTTTACAGTCAGAGTTAACTGGCTTGAAATGCACCACGTTCATCTCTTATTGACTTACATTGTTGTTGACTTCCACCTTCTGATATCAAACACAATGGCAGTAACAATAGAAACAGTAACAATGATATACAGAGACCAGCATGAGTAGCTGCCTCACAACATAACAATCACAATGATATACAGAGACCAGCATGAGTAGCTGCCTCACAACATAACAATCACAATGATATACAGAGACCAGCATGAGTAGCTGCCTCACAACATAACAATCACAATGATATACAGAGACCAGCATGAGTAGCTGCCTCACAACATAACAATCACAATGATATACAGAGACCAGCATGAGTAGCTGTCTCACAACATAACAATCACAATGATATACAGAGCCCAGCATGAGTAGCTGCCTCACAACATAACAATCACAATGATATACAGAGACCAGCATGAGTAGCTGTCTCACAACATAACAATCACAATGATATACAGAGACCAGCATGAGTCTCACAACATAACAATCACAATGATATACAGAGACCAGCATGAGTAGCTGCCTCACAACATAACAATCACAATGATATACAGAGACCAGCATGAGCAGCTGCCTCACAACATAACAATCACAATGATATACAGAGACCAGCATGAGTAGCTGTCTCACAACATAACAATCACAATGATATACAGAGACCAGCATGAGAAGCTGTCTCACAAAATAACAATCACAATGATATACAGAGACCAGCATGAGCAGCTGTCTCACAACATAACAATCACAATGATATACAGAGACCAGCATGAGTCTCACAACATAACAATCACAATGATATACAGAGACCAGCATGAGTAGCTGCCTCACAACATAACAATCACAATGATATACAGAGACCAGCATGAGTAGCTGTCTCACAACATAACAATCAACTACTTTATTACTGACAACCACAGTATAATTACAGCTGTAAATCACTATACTGTAGTTAGATACCGCAGGATAACTACAGCTGTAAAGCATTATACTGTAGTTATATACCACAGTATAACTACAGCTGTAAATCACTATACTGTAGTTAGATACCACAGTATAACTACAGCTGTAAATCACTATACTGTAGTTAGATACCACAGTATAACTACAGCTGTAAATCATTATACTGTAGTTAGATACCACAGTATAACTACAGCTGTAAAGGACTATACTGTAGTTAGATACCACAGTATAACTACAGCTGTAAATCATTATACTGTAGTTAGATACCACAGTATAACTACAGCTGTAAATCACTACACTGTAGTTAGATACCACAGTATAACTACAGCTGTAAAGGACTACACTGTAGTTAGATACCACAGTATAACTACAGCTGTAAAGGACTATACTGTAGTTAGATACCACAGTATAACTACAGCTGTAAAGGACTATACTGTAGTTAGATACCACAGTATAACTACAGCTGTAAATCATTATACTGTAGTTAGATACCACAGTATAACTACAGCTGTAAATCACTACACTGTAGTTAGATACCACAGTATAACTACAGCTGTAAATCATTATACTGTAGTTAGATACCACAGTATAACTACAGCTGTAAATCACTACACTGTAGTTAGATACCACAGTATAACTACAGCTGTAAAGGACTACACTGTAGTTAGATACCACAGTATAACTACAGCTGTAAAGGACTATACTGTAGTTAGATACCACAGTATAACTACCGCTGTAAATCACTATAGTGTAGTTAGATACCACAGTATAACTACCGCTGTAAATCACTATAGTGTAGTTAGAATACACAGTATAACTACAGCTGTAAATCATTATACTGTAGTTAGATACCACAGTATAACTACAGCTGTAAATCATTATACTGTAGTAACGATCGTCGTATGTAATGGACCAAGGCGCAGCGGGTTGAGTGCTCATATTAAACTTTTATTGAGACACTTAAACAAAAACAAGAAAACGAATGAACGAACGAACAGTAATGCAGGCTACACACAGCTATCCAAAAACAACTTCCCACAAACCCCAAGTGAAAAAAGGGCTACCTAAGTATGACTCCCAATCAGCAACAACGATGTACAGCTGTACCTGATTGAGAGCCATACCAGGCCAACAAAGAAATACACAACCTAGAAAATCATAGAAATACAAAACCAGAACAATACCCAAAAACCCCGGAACACATAAACCAAACACCCCTCTTACATAAGAACATATCCCAACAAACCCCGAACCACATAAAACAAACACCCCCTGCCATGTCCTGACCAAACTACAATAACAAATAACCCCTTATACTGGTCAGGACGTGACAACTGTAGTTAGATACCACAGTATAACTACAGCTGTAAATCATTATACTGTAGTTAGATACCACAGTATAACTACAGCTGTAAATCACTATACTGTAGTTAGATACCACAGTATAACTACAGCTGTAAATCACTATACTGTAGTTAGATACCACAGTATAACTACAGCTGTAAATCATTATACTGTAGTTAGATACCACAGTATAACTACAGCTGTAAAGCATTATACTGTAGCTAGATACCACAGTATAACTACAGCTGTAAATCATTATACTGTAGTTAGATACCACAGTACTACAGCTGTAAAGCATTATACTGTAGCTAGATGTAAATAGAGTGAAGATCATTCTAACAGTGAACCAGAGTTGGTTCAGGAGTTGAGGAAGGAATGTGTTGGTTATCTTACAGGAAGACACGTGTCCTTTACTGTCGAGGTTTCCACAGCCTCGCCTGTCTATGTTGTAAGCCATTATTCACAAACAATCACGCCATTGTGTTGAGTTGATATGTAACGGATATCACCATTTCTGTCATGCCTCACACACTAGCTGGAAACTAGGAAGTTAAACATGTAGTATATTTTACTCTGCAGTAGCCTACAAATGTTCCTCTCTAATAGTCAGGGCCAGGCCACTCATGGACCTGAAAATAACCATGTTTATTTATACTTTCAAATGTATTCAGAAAAAACCAACCAGTCAAATCCATCATGTTTATCCTCTGTTTATTATCTAGATTTCAGTTGAGTTTCTTTTTCTCAGCCAACCCAAGGAAACTCTAGGGCTTTGGTTGGTATACTTAAGCATTCTTCCAGAGGCCTGCTGGTTCGTGTCTAGTTGATGGCGTTGTCAAAGACGAGAGAGAGAGAGAGAGAGAGAGAGAGAGAGAGAGAGAGACAGAGAGAGAGAGAGAGAAAGAGAGAGAGAGAGAGAGAGAGAGAGAGAGACAGAGAGAGAGAGAGAGAAGAGAGAGAGAGAGAGAGAGAGAGAGAGAGAGAGAGAGAGAGAGACAGAGAGAGAGAGAGAGAGAGAGAGAAAGAGAGAGAGAGAGAGAGAGAGAGAGAGAGAAAGAGAGAGAGAGAGAGAGAGAGAGAGACAGAGAGAGAGAGAGAGAGAAAGAGAGAGAGAGAGAGAGAGAGAGAGAGAGACAGAGAGAGAGAGAGAGAGAGAGAGAGAGAGAGACAAAGAGAGAGACTCTCTGCAGTGGCTGACCTCGCCGGCGTGGGGTTGAGGAACGCTGGAGAGGAAGGTCTGTGTGTGAAGCCATCCTTGGGCCCCACTCTCTCTTTCCACCCCACACCCACAGGGCCTCTCTCTATCTCTCCACCCCACACCCACAGGGCCTCTCTCTCTGTGAACAGCCATGGTGCTGTGGGCCAACCCCCCTCTCTCCCTCTCCTTCTCCCTCTCCCTCTCCCTCTCCCTCTCCCTCTCCCTCTGCATACAGCCATTGTGTTTTGAACTTCTCTCGTTCAACTTGTGACGTCCCATCACACTCAGGGCTCCTGCACACAGCTCTCTTCCACCTCTCTAGCCCACAGACTCCCAGATATCACTGTGTCCATCACACTCTGTGTCCCCAATGTAGCAGGCTACACTGTTCGCAGGTACATCTCAATGGCAGGATACCCTGTGAAATTAATAGGTAGTCCTGATTGTCATCGTCGACGCTGGGTGAGACGATTTTCCGTTTCCCACTTGTCACAATAAGCTGATTTGTGAAGTTTGTATATTTGTGATGTGGTGGTGTCGTAGAGGGTTTTGACAGACTCTCTTAGGCTTTGTGTTTTACAGTGTTAGTGATTTAGTGATGCAAACAACAACGGATGAAAGAGCCCCAACACAGACTAGAAGCAACAGGGAGAGGAGAGGAGGACATTAGCATATATCTGTTTGTCTGTGTGTGTGTGTGTGTGTGTGTGTGTGTGTGTGTGTGTGTGTGTGTGTGTGTGTGTGTGTGTGTGTGTGTGTGTGTGTGTGTGTGTGTGTGTGTGTGTACGCATGTGTCTG
>NW_021823350.1:1816365-1893865 GCF_901001165.1 Salmo trutta | reverse complement strand
GATCGTATGTTTCAATACGTCTGTAAATCAGAGGATTCAGTGATCGTATGTTTCAATACGTCTGTAAATCAGAGGATTCAGTGATCGTATGTTTCAATACGTCTGTAAATCAGAGGATTCAGTGATCGTATGTTTCAATACGTCTGTAAATCAGAGGATTCAGTGATCGTATGTTTCAATACCGTCTGTAAATCAGAGGATTCAGTGATCGTATGTTTCAATACGTCTGTAAATCAGAGGATTCAGTGATCGTATGTTTCAATACCGTCTGTAAATCAGAGGATTCAGTGATCGTATGTTTCAATACGTCTGTAAATCAGAGGATTCAGTGATCGTATGTTTCAATACGTCTGTAAATCAGAGGATTCAGTGATCGTATGTTTCAATACCGTCTGTAAATCAGAGGATTCAGTGATCGTATGTTTCAATACGTCTGTAAATCAGAGGATTCAGTGATCGTATGTTTCCGTATACTCATTTCTTTTTTGTGTTCCTCTACATTTTACGTTGACATCTTGTTAAAAAAATGTTTTGCCATCAGCTAAAAAGAGAATCAAGATGAACTTTGAATTCCTTTTCCTATCTTTCTGTTGTGTACATTATAAAGGCCACTATATGGCATATGTACCTTTTGTGAACTAGTCTCTATTTACACCTAAGTGTATTGCATGGTTTTACAAGAGTTTTGTAAACCAGATAGCTACTGTGTGTAAACATAGAAACTGTTAATTGCAGAGGAACTGTAAACAGACAAGCATGGAATGATTAAACAATCATCTCTCTAATCCTGTGTATTTAGCAACATTATGAAACAGACACACAAATAGGAATATAAAACCAACGTTTATTGACTGAAATTCCCCGCGCAGTTTTTGCAGGTGAAAAGAGATCGAGCCTGAATAATACTTTAAGCTCAGACTGTCACAACCTTTTCCCCGGCTGAATTTCACTCTTAACGCAGCACTATTGATTGATACCTTGATGACAGGAAGAACATAGCAGAAGAGGACATTACAAAAGCTTTCATTTATAACAGTTGTTTGGCATACCAAAAGTATACAATCCAAACAAAAATGTTCACAGTAAAAAATAAATAATCTTAAATTATTCCACGTCAAACGGCCCTGTGAATGGATCCTAACTTCAGATCAGCATCTATATACAGCTCTTCATTAATTTGTGATTTCTGTGTAAACCCAATTTTACACACAACAGAATCCTCCCTGTGTGCTTAGGTCCTAAACAGCTTGAGGACATTGCAAAAAAACACTATCAACTTGTAAAGGTTAAAGTTGAAAGGTTAAAGGGAATGTTTAACATGAGTATTATACTAAATCATCCATCGCTCCAGGTCCTAGGAGCATCCTACCCAGCTCTGAACAAGTAGGGTCCGTGTCCCAAATGGCACCATATTCCCTTTATAGTGCCCTACGGGCCCTGGTCAAAATGTAGTTCACTAGGAAGGGAATGGGGTGCCTTTTTGGGATGCAACCTATCACTGTGTTTCTGCCAGGAGAGCACTTCCCTCCCTACCTCTGGGACAGGGCCCTTCAGCCAGGCCTGAGGGTGGTGGTTTGTGGGTAAGTGCCTGCCTGCTAAGGCACTGCTACCCCTGAGTCTCTTTCAGTCTGTTTAAGTCTGTTTTCAGAGTTGTAACAGAGGGATGTTGATAATGAATGTGACCCTCTATGGAATTTAGAGACTGATTCCCATTCCAACTCATTCTGAGAAGCATTTACTTCAGGTTGCTGAAATTGTTCACAAAAATAAAAAAAATATTTAAATGACTAGAAAAAGACAAAATATGTGATCGGGTCAGAGTTTGACGATCCCGTATCCCGTCAGAGTTGGACGATGCCCTGAGAAACGTATCCCGCAGCGGTAACACCATCAGAGGCAGGGGACTAACCATGATGCACCTGGGAAGTCTCTCCCGCCGTCGGGTGTGCCTCGGGCCAAACCATCCCCGGTGAACACCAGCCAAAACACATCCAGACTCATATGGCTGCTATAAAAACTTCTACGGTTGTGACTGAGGATGTCTCAGACTGCACTCTTTCCCCTTTATTGTGCATCACTACACAAGGAATAGAGTGCCATTTGGGATGCATCCTGAGTGTACAGTGTATTTGGAAAGTATTCAAACCCCTTGACTTTTTCCACATTTTTTTACTTTACTGCCCAATTCTAAAATGTATAAAATTATCGTTTTTTCTCATCAATCTACACTCATTACCCCATAATGACATCACAATACCCCATAGTGACATCACAATACCCCATAATGACAAAGCGAAAACAGGTTTTTAGAAATGTTTGCACATTTATTAAAAATAAAAACCAGAAATACTTTATTTACATAAGTATTCAGACCCTTTGCTATGAGACTTGAAATTGAGCTCACGTGCTTCCTGTTTCCATTCATCATCCTTGAGATGTTTCTACAACTTCATTGGAATCCACCTGTGGTAAATTCAATTGATTGGACATGATTTGGAAAGGCACACACCTGTCTATATAAGGTCCCACAGTTGACAGTGCGTAGGAATTGTCTGTAGAGCTCCGAGACAGGATTGTGTCGAGGCACAGATCTGGGGAAGGGTACCAACACCTTTCTGCAGCATTGAAGTTCCCCAAGAACACAATGGCCTCCATCATTCTTAAATAGAAGATGTTTGGAACCACCAAGACTATTCCTAGAGCTGGCCGCCCGGACAAATGGAACATTCAGGGGAGAAGCCATTGGTCAGGGAGGTGACCAAGAACCCAATGGAGCATGAGCATGAGAAACAATAATCTCTGGTCTGACGAAACCAAGATTGAACTCTTTGGCCTGAACACCAAGCGTCATGTCTGGAGGAAACCTTGCACCATCTCTACGGTGAAGCATGGTGGTGGCAGCATCATGCTGTTGGGATGTTTTTTAGCGGTAGGGACTGGGAGACTAGTCAGGATCAAGGGAAAGATGAACAGAGCAAAGTACAGAGAGATCCTTGATGAAAACCTGCTCCAGAGCGCTCAGGATCTCAGACTGGGGTGAAGGTTCACCTTCCAACAGGACAACAACCCTAAGCACACAGTGAAGACAACGAAGGAGTGGCTTCGGGACAAGTCTCTGAATGTCCTTGAGCGGCCCAGCCAAAGCCCGGACTTGAACCCGATCTAACATCTCTGGAGAGACCTGAAAATAGCTGTGCGCAGCAATGCTCCCAATCCAACCTGACAGAGCATTAGAGCATATGCAGAGAAGAACGATAGAAACTCCCCAAATACATGTGCCAGGCTTGTAGCATCATACCCAAGAAGACTCAAGGCTGGTTTCATTGCCAAAGGTGCTTCAACAAAGTACTGAGTAAATGGTCTGGATACTTAGGTATATGTGATATTTCATTTTTACATTTTTAATACATAAAAAAAAAATCTAAAAACCTGTTTTTGCTTTGTCATTTTGGGGTATTGTGTGTAGATTGATGGGGGGGGGGAACAATTTAATTAATTTTAAAATAAGGCTGTAACATAACAAAATGTGGAAAAAGTCAAGAGGTCTGAATACTTTCCGAATGCATTGTGTGTAGCCTCCATGTCATGGCCTCTATGAATGCCTCTGCTGTTGGGAGTAGGCGTATGTCTCCCATCCCAAGGGAAGTCAAAGCAGAGTGATCCTCTTTGGGATAGGGGGCAGTATTTTCACGTCCGGATGAAAAGCGTGCCCAACGTAAACTGCCTGCTACTCAGGCCCAGAAGCTAGGATATGCATATTATTAGTAGATTTGGATAGAACACACTCTGAAGTTTCTAAAACTGTTTGAATAATGTCTGTGAGTATAACAGAACTGATTTGGCAGGCGATACCCCGAGCACAATCCATCCAGGGAAAAAACATTTGGAGCTCAATCTGTTTTCCATTAGTTTCCTATGGCAATCCTTTTTTAATAGAAATAGTGGCTTCCACTAGATGTCAACAGTCTTTAGAAATTGGTTGATGTTTTTCCTTTGAGAAATGAAGAAGTAGCCCTTTCCTTTCTGAGTGTCAAGCCAACTGTACTTTTTTGTTTGTTGCGCGCGACCTGGAACTTGCTCCACTTGCATTTTATCCGCTATTGAACACAGTATATTCCGTCTTAAATTTGATCGATTATTTACGTTTTAAAATACATAAAGTTGGATTAGGAAGGTTGTTTGAAATGTTTGGACAAAGTTTACAGGTAACTTATTAGATACTTTGTAGGCATGTTGGGCGAGTTGGAACCGGTGTTTTTCTGAATCAAATGCGCCAAATTAATGGACATTTTGGGGATAAATAGAAGCAATTTATCGAACAAAGGGACCATTTGTGATGTTTATGGGACATTTTGGAGTGCCAACAGAAGAAGATCTCCAAAGGTAAGGCATGAATTATATCGTTATTTCTGACTTTTGTGTAGCACCTGCCTGATTGAAATCTGATTTTCATGTGTTGGTATGCTGGGTGCTGTCCTCAGATAATCGCATGGTCTGCCTGACAGTTGAAGCAGAGTGATCCTCTAACTGACAGTTGAAGGGAAGTCAAAGCAGAGTGATCCTCTAACTGACAGTTGAAGCAGAGTGATCCTCTAACTGACAGTTGAAGCAGAGTGATCCTCTAACTGACAGTTGAAGCAGAGTGATCCTCTGACTGACAGTTGAAGCATAGTGATCCTCTGACTGACAGTTGAAGCATAGTGATCCTCTAACTGACAGTTGAAGCAGAGTGATCCTCTAACTGACAGTTGAAGCAGAGTGATCCTCTAACTGACAGTTGAAGCAGAGTGATCCTCTGACTGACAGTTGAAGCAGAGTGATCCTCTGACTGACAGTTGAAGCAGAGTGATCCTCTGACTGACAGTTGGAGCAGAGTGATCCTCTAACTGACAGTTGAAGCAGAGTTATCCTCTGACTGACAGTTGAAGCAGAGTGATCCTCTGACTGACAGTTGAAGCAGAGTGATCCTCTAACTGACAGTTGAAGCAGAGTGATCCTCTGACTGACAGTTGAAGCAGAGTGATCCTCTGACTGACAGTTGAAGCAGAGTGATCCTCTAACTGACAGTTGAAGCAGAGTGATCCTCTGACTGACAGTTGAAGCAGAGTGATCCTCTAACTGACAGTTGAAGCAGAGTGATCCTCTAACTGACAGTTGAAGCAGAGTGATCCTCTAACTGACAGTTGAAGCAGAGTGATCCTCTGACTGACAGTTGAAGCAGAGTGATCCTCTGACTGACAGTCAAAGCAGAGTGATCCTCTGACTGACAGTTGAAGCAGAGTGATCCTCTAACTGACAGTTGAAGCAGAGTGATCCTCTGACTGACAGTTGAAGCAGAGTGATCCTCTGACTGACAGTTGAAGCAGAGTGATCCTCTAACTGACAGTTGAAGCAGAGTGATCCTCTGACTGACAGTTGAAGCAGAGTGATCCTCTAACTGACAGTTGAAGCAGAGTGATCCTCTAACTGACAGTTGAAGCAGAGTGATCCTCTAACTGACAGTTGAAGCAGAGTGATCCTCTGACTGACAGTTGAAGCAGAGTGATCCTCTGACTGACAGTCAAAGCAGAGTGATCCTCTAACTGACAGTTGAAGCAGTGTGATCCTCTGACTGACAGTTGAAGCAGAGTGATCCTCTGACTGACAGTTGACTGTTTGTTTGTTTGTTCATCTTCCGTGTATTACCTCAGCTTAGTCACATGACACATGACGTCTACAAGTTTGGATACACACACAAAGACACTCACTCACTCACTCACTCACTCACTCACTCACTCACACAGACACACACGCACACAAACAAACACAAACGCACAGAGACACACACAAACGCACAGCCCCAGGTCTGAAGGGACGATGTGGACCCCTTTACATCTGTCATTACTATTCACAGTTGTATCAGGATGATTCTGTATAAATAGTTGTATTTTCTTTCAAACCCGCTGGTCCCTTGTTACAATCTGCGAGGCCACACTGGTTGACACGACTCTACCAAGACTCCCTGGGAATATGCATCAAACTCTGCTTCATCATTTATGTAATGACATTTACTTGGACACTGATTAGCTACCTTATCAAATCCGTAATAAATAAAGACCTTTTATAACCCCTAGTTTATCATTCCTTTATCTGGAGTCTTTTTGAATTATACGACAAGATTGTAATGTAATCATTATGCAGAGCAGCAAGTGTCGGACTGGTGGTGCTACACAGCCGGTGTCATAGACTGGCATAGTTCCTGCTTCCTCATTTGTCGTCTCAGCCCCTTAAACATTTAGAAAACAGAGTCAACACAAAGAAATGTTGCAGAAAAGAGGACCGGATCTCAGGGACTGAGACGACAGAGAGGCCTGGATCTCAGGGACTGAGACGACAGAGAGGACACTGAGACGACAGAGAGGACTGGATCTCAGGGACTGAGACGACAGAGAGGACACTGAGACGACAGAGAGGACTGGATCTCAGGGACTGAGACGACAGAGAGGACACTGAGACGACAGAGAGGACCGGATCTCAGGGACTGAGACGACAGAGAGGACCGGATCTCGGGGACTGAGACGACAGAGAGGACTGGATCTCGGGGACTGAGACAACAGAAAGGACTGGATATCAGGGACTGAGATGACAGAGAGGACTGGATCTCAGGGACTGAGATGACAGAGAGGGCTGGATATCAGGGACTGAGATGACAGAGAGGACTGGATATCAGGGACAGAGAAGACAGAGATGACAGAGAGGACTGAGATGACAGAGAGGACTGGATCTCAGGGACTGAGACAACAGAAAGGACCGGATATCAGGGACTGAGATGACAGAGAAGACTGGATATCAGGGACTGAGATGACAGAGAGGACTGGATATCAGGGACTGAGACAACAGAGAGGACTGGATATCAGGGACTGAGACAACTGGATCTCAGGGACTGAGATGACAGAGAGGATTGGATATTTAAAGTGACTACGTTTTACATTTTAGTCATTTAGCAGACGCTCTTATCCAGAGCGACTTGAAGTAGTGAATGCATACATTTCATTTCATGCATTTTTTTTTTTGTACTGGCCCCCAGTGGGAATCGAACCCACAACCTTGGTGTTGCACACACCATGCTCTACCAACTGAGCCACAGGGATGATACAGGTATGACTATTGATACCTTTATTAAGTCCATTTATTTAAGTGGCCAGAGATTTGGGTCTGTATGTAGGCAGCAGCCTCTCTATGTTAGTGATGGCTGTTTAACAGTCTGATGGCCTGGAGATAGAAGCTATTTTTTCAGTCTCTCGGTTCCAGCTTTGATGCACCTGTACTGACCTCGCCTTCTGGATGACAGCGGGGTGAACAGGCAGTGGCTAGGGTGGTTGTTGTCCTTGATTATCTTTTTGGCCTTCCTGTGACATCAGGCGCTGTAGGTGTCCTGGAGGGCAGGTAGTTTGCCCCCGGTGATGCGTTGTGCAGACCGCACTACCCTCTGGAGAGCCTTGCGGTTGAGGGCGGTGCAATTGCCATACCAGGCGATGATATAGCCTGACAGGATGCTCTCGATTGTGCATCTGTAAAAGTGTGTCAGATTTTTGGGTGACAAGCCAAATTTCTTCAGCCTCCTGAGGTTGAAGAAGAGCTGTTGCGCCTTCTTCACCACTCTGCCTGTGTGGGTGGACCATTTCAGTTTGTCTGTGATGTGAACGCAGAAGAACTTAAAACTTTCCACCCTCTCCACTACTGTCCCGTCGATGTGGATAGGGGGGTGCTCCCTGTGCTGTTTCCTGAAATCCACAATCATCTCCTTTGTTATGTTTTGTGAGGTTATTTTCCTGACACCACACTCCGAGGGCCCTCATCTCCTTCCTGTAGGCCGTCTCGTCGTTGTTGGTAATCAAGCCTACCACTGTAGTGTCGTCTGAGTTGAAGCGTGCATGGCCACGTAGTCATGGGTGAACAGGGAGTACAGGACACAGCTGAGAATGCACGCTTGTGAGGACCCAGTGTTGAGGATTGGCAGGGTGGAGATTTTGTTTCTGGAATATCTGGAAGACTCCTCTATCTCCTGATAATACCCTGTCAGGAACCCAATCTCCTAATAATACCCTGTCAGGAACCCCATCTCCAAATAATACCCTACCAGGAACCCCATCTCCTAATAATACCCTGCCAGGAACCCCATCTCCTGATAATACCCTGTCAGGAACCCAATCTCCTAATAATACCCTGCCAGGAACCCCATCTCCTAGTAATACCCAGCCAGGAACCCCATCTCCTAATAATACCCTGCCAGGAACCCCATCTCCTAATAAAACCCTGCCAGGAACCCCATCTCCTAATAATACCCTGCCAGGAACCCCATTTCCTAATAATACCCTGTCAGGAACCCCATCTCCTGATAATACCCTGTCAGGAACCCCATCTCCTAATAATACCCTGCCAGGAACCCCATCTCCTGATAATACCCTGCCAGGAACCCCTATCTCCTAATAATACCCTGCCAGGAACCCCATCTCCTAATAATACCCTGTCAGGAACCCCATCTCCTAATAATACCCTGCCAGGAACCCCATCTCCTAATAATACCCTGTCAGGAACCCCATCTCCTAATAATACCCTGCCAGGAACCCCATCTCCTGATAATACCCTGCCAGGAACCCCTATCTCCTAATAATACCCTGCCAGGAACCCCATCTCCTGATAATACCCTGCCAGGAACCCCATCTCCTGATAATACCCTGCCAGGAACCCCATCTCCTGATAATACCCTGCCAGGAACCCCATCTCCTAATAATACCCTGTCAGGAACCCCATCTCCTGATAATACCCTGCCAGGAACCCCATCTCCTGATAATACCCTGCCAGGAACCCCATCTCCTAATAATACCCTGTCAGGAACCCCATCTCCGAATAATACCCTGCCAGGAACCCCATCTCCTGATAATACCCTGCCAGGAACCCCATCTCCTAATAATACCCTGCCAGGAACCCCATCTCCTAATAATACCTTGCCAGGAACCCCCATCTCCTAATAATACCCTGCCAGGAACCCCATTTCCTGATAATACCCTGCCAGGAACCCCATCTCCTGGTAAAACCCTGCCAGGAACCCCATCTCCTAATAATACCCTGTCAGGAACCCCATCTCCTGATAATACCCTGCCAGGAACCCCATCTCCTAATAATACCCTGTCAGGAACCCCATCTCCTAATAATACCCTGCCAGGAACCCCATCTCCTGATAATACCCTGCCAGGAACCCCATCTCCTGGTAAAACCCTGCCAGGAACCCCATCTCCTAATAAAACCCTGCCAGGAACCCCATCTCCTAATAATACCCTGCCAGGAACCCCATCTCCTGATAATACCCTGCCAGGAACCCCATCTCCTGATAATACCCTGCCAGGAACCCCATCTCCTGGTAATACCCTGCCAGGAACCCCATCTCCTGATAATACCCTGCCAGGAACCCCATCTCCTAATTATACCCTGCCAGGAACCCCATCTCCTAATAAAACCCTGCCAGGAACCCCATCTCCTGATAATACCCTGTCAGGAACCCCATCTCCTAATAATACCCTGTCAGGAACCCCATCTCCTAATAATACCCTGCCAGGAACCCCATCTCCTGATAATACCCTGCCAGGAACCCCATCTCCTGGTAATACCCTTTCAGGAACCCCATCTCCTAATAATACCCTGCCAGGAACCCCATATCCTGATAATACCCTGTCAGGAACCCCATCTCCTGATAATACCCTGCCAGGAACCCCATCTCCTGATAATACCCTGCCAGGAACCCCATCTCCTAATAATACCCTGCCAGGAACCCCATCTCCTAATAATACCCTGTCAGGAACCCCATCTCCGAATAATACCCTGCCAGGAACCCCATCTCCTGATAATACCCTGCCAGGAACCCCATCTCCTAATAATACCCTGTCAGGAACCCCATCTCCTAATAATACCCTGCCAGGAACCCCATCTCCTGATAATACCCCATCTCCTAATAATACCCTGTCAGGAACCCCATCTCCTGATAATACCCTTTCAGAATTCCTGATTTTGGAACTATCTTTTAAAAGGGGACCTTGCACTCTATGACAAATATTTTGTATTAAAAAAAATAAAAGTACATTTGTAACATATTGGTCCCGTAGCTACTTCCTGTACATGAGGAAACTAGCCACATTGTGTACCTCTGTCATCACTGGTCCTGTAGCTACTTCCTGTACATTAGGAAACTAGCCACGTTGTGTACCTCTGTCATCACTGGTCCTGTAGCTACACTTCCCTGTACATGAGGAAACTAGCCATGTTGTGGACCTCTGTCATCACTGGTCCTGTAGCTACACTTCCCTGTACATGAGGAAACTAGCCATGTTGTGGACCTCTGTCATCACTGGTCCTGTAGCTACTTCCTGTACATGAGGAAACTAGCCACATTGTGTACCTCTGTCATCACTCGTCCTGTAGCTACACTTCCCTGTACATGAGGAAACTAGCCATGTTGTGGACCTCTGTCATCACTGGTCCTGTAGCTACACTTCCCTGTACATGAGGAAACTAGCCATGTTGTGGACCTCTGTCATCACTGGTCCTGTAGCTACACTTCCCTGTACATGAGGAAACTAGCCATGTTGTGGACCTCTGTCATCACTGGTCCTGTAGCTACACTTCCCTGTACATGAGGAAACTAGCCATGTTGTGGACCTCTGTCATCACTGGTCCTGTAGCTACACTTCCCTGTACATGAGGAAACTAGCCACATTGTGTACCTCTGTCATCACTGGTCCTGTAGCTACACTTCCCTGTACATGAGGAAACTAGCCATGTTGTGGACCTCTGTCATCACTGGTCCTGTAGCTACTTCCTGCACATTAGGAAACTAGCCATGTTGTGGACCTCTGTCATCACTGGTCCTGTAGCTACTTCCTGTACATGAGGAAACTAGCCACGTTGTGGACCTCTGTCATCACTGGTCCTGTAGCTACTTCCTGTACATGAGGAAACTAGCCATGTTGTGTACCTCTGTCATCACTGGTCCTGTAGCTACACTTCCCTGTACATGAGGAAACTAGCCATGTTGTGGACCTCTGTCATCACTGGTCCTGTAGATACTTCCTGTACATGAGGAAACTAGCCATGTTGTGTACCTCTGTCATCACTGGTCCTGTAGCTACACTTCCCTGTACATGAGGAAACTAGCCATGTTGTGGACCTCTGTCATCACTGGTCCTGTAGCTACTTCCTGTACATGAGGAAACTAGCCATGTTGTGGACCTCTGTCATCACTGGTCCTGTAGCTACACTTCCCTGTACATGAGGAAACTAGCCATGTTGTGTACCTCTGTCATCACTGGTCCTGTAGCTACACTTCCCTGTACATGAGGAAACTAGCCATGTTGTGGACCTCTGTCATCACTGGTCCTGTAGCTACTTCCTGTACATGAGGAAACTAGCCATGTTGTGGACCTCTGTCATCACTGGTCCTGTAGCTACACTTCCCTGTACATGAGGAAACTAGCCATGTTGTGGACCTCTGTCATCACTGGTCCTGTAGCTACACTTCCCTGTACATGAGGAAACTAGCCATGTTGTGGACCTCTGTCATCACTGGTCCTGTAGCTACTTCCTGTACATGAGGAAACTAGCCACATTGTGTACCTCTGTCATCACTCGTCCTGTAGCTACACTTCCCTGTACATGAGGAAACTAGCCATGTTGTGGACCTCTGTCATCACTGGTCCTGTAGCTACACTTCCCTGTACATGAGGAAACTAGCCATGTTGTGGACCTCTGTCATCACTGGTCCTGTAGCTACACTTCCCTGTACATGAGGAAACTAGCCATGTTGTGGACCTCTGTCATCACTGGTCTTGTAGCTACTTCCTGTACATTAGGAAACTAGCCATGTTGTGGACCTCTGTCATCACTGGTCCTGTAGCTACTTCCTGTACATGAGGAAACTAGCCACGTTGTGGACCTCTGTCATCACTGGTCCTGTAGCTACTTCCTGTACATGAGGAAACTAGCCATGTTGTGTACCTCTGTCATCACTGGTCCTGTAGCTACACTTCCCTGTACATGAGGAAACTAGCCATGTTGTGGACCTCTGTCATCACTGGTCCTGTAGCTACTTCCTGTACATGAGGAAACTAGCCATGTTGTGTACCTCTGTCATCACTGGTCCTGTAGCTACACTTCCCTGTACATGAGGAAACTAGCCATGTTGTGGACCTCTGTCATCACTGGTCCTGTAGCTACTTCCTGTACATGAGGAAACTAGCCATGTTGTGGACCTCTGTCATCACTGGTCCTGTAGCTACACTTCCCTGTACATGAGGAAACTAGCCATGTTGTGGACCTCTGTCATCACTGGTCCTGTAGCTACTTCCTGTACATGAGGAAACTAGCCATGTTGTGGACCTCTGTCATCACTGGTCCTGTAGCTACACTTCCCTGTACATGAGGAAACTAGCCATGTTGTGGACCTCTGTCATCACTGGTCCTGTAGCTACACTTCCCTGTACATGAGGAAACTAGCCATGTTGTGGACCTCTGTCATCACTGGTCCTGTAGCTACTTCCTGTACATGAGGAAACTAGCCACATTGTGTACCTCTGTCATCACTCGTCCTGTAGCTACACTTCCCTGTACATGAGGAAACTAGCCATGTTGTGGACCTCTGTCATCACTGGTCCTGTAGCTACACTTCCCGGTACATGAGGAAACTAGCCATGTTGTGGACCTCTGTCATCACTGGTCCTGTAGCTACACTTCCCTGTACATGAGGAAACTAGCCATGTTGTGGACCTCTGTCATCACCTCCTCCAAACAAAAGGTAATGAAAGGAAAAGCTGGACCAAAATAACATGTTGCCCTTGTCGTTGCCAAAACAGACGGTCAATCATACCTTTCATGTAATTCTGCTGACAACTAAAGGAAGAGCTGGGGCACATGGAATTATTGAGTCCATGAAATCATTCTTTGAAAACAATAGGATCTGAGAAACATTGCATGACTTGGAACAGCATGGCTAATTTTACACCTCTGGACACCGGCTTGAACATTTCCTGTTGTTCTGTGTGCCGTTTGAGTTGACACGCTTCGCTGTGCTTTGGTTGGGTTTGCTGGTCATGTCACCATTAAATACCACAGTTTAGTAAACACACTGACTGTGGTTCCTTAACACATTCATAACTGTCAATAAAATCCCCCTCTTGTTATCATCATGAGCCTGAACACCATGAACTTGTCAAACAGAAGGGGGACTGGACTGAGAAGAGAATATATAACTTCATCAATCTCTTCATGAGCTTTAAGCAGAAAGGGGGACTGGACTGAGAGGAAGTAGATCCTGTATCTTTATCAATATCTTCATGAGCTTTAAGCAGAAAGGGGGACTAGACTGAGAGGAAAGTAGATCATGTACCTTTATCAACCTCTTGATGAGGCTGATGTGATATATGAGGGATGCGTGAGAGAGAGAGAGACTGTGTGCATAAGTGTCCTGTTAGTTCCAGCAGAGGGGGCTCCTTGCTTTACTGGCTACCCAGAGCATTAATAAGTCTGATTAATGAGAGGGATTCTCATCATGTTGTGGCATGGCTTCCTCCTTATGTCTCCGTCTCCCCCCATGAAACATCTTGACTCTGATCCTACAGAGTGATAAACCACCAAATCCTCTGGCAGTGGTTTGTCAATCTCAGGGGGAGAGAGGTTTCGTCTCACTATATCTGTCTTTCTTTCTGGCTTTCTTTTTCCCCTCTCTCTCTCTCTCTCTCTCTCTCTCTCTCTCTCTCTCTCTCTCTCTCTCTCTCTCTCTCTCTCTCTCTCTCTCTCTCTCTCTCTCTCTCTCTCTCTCTCTCTCTCTCTCTCTCTCTCTCTCTCTCTCTCTCTCTCTCTCTCTCTCTCTGTCTCTCTCTCTCTCTCTCTCTCTCTCTCTCTCTCTCTCTCTCTCTCTCTCTCTCTCTCTCTCTCTCTCTCTCTCTCTGTCTCTCTCTCTCTCTCTCTCTCTCTGCTCTCTCTCTCTCTCTCTCTCTCTGTCTCTCTCTCTCTCTCTCTCTCTCGCTCTCTCTCTCAACACACAAGTACACATTTTTAAGTTCAAACACTTCACAATTTGGAATTTACAGAGTTAAGGTATATCATTGCAATATGGACTCTTTACCTGTTTTCTTACAGATACCATACCTGCTGTTCTATCAGATGTATTGCTGACTGTCTACTATCTATGTAGACTGTCTATTCTCTATGTTGACTGTCTACTATCTATGTTGACTGTCTACTATCTATGTTGACTGTCTATTCTCTATGTTGACTGTCTACTATCTATGTTGACTGTCTACTGTCTATGTTGACTGACTACTCTCTATGTTGACTGTCTACTATCTATGCTGACTGTCTACTATCTATGTTGACTGTCTACTGTCTATGTTGACTGTCTACTGTCTATGTTGACTGTCTACTATCTATGCTGACTGTCTACTGTCTATGTGGACTGTCTACTATCTATGTTGACTGTCTACTATCTATACTGACTGTCTACTATCTATGTTGACTGTCTACTATCTATGTTGACTGTCTACTATCTATGTTGACTGTCTACTATCTATACTGACTGTCTACTATCTATGTTGACTGTCTACTGTCTATGTTGACTGTCTATTCTCTATGTTGACTGTCTACTATCTATGTTGACTGTCTACTATCTATGTTGACTGTCTACTGTCTATGTTGACTGTCTACTGTCTATGTTGACTGTCAAATATCTATGTTGACTGTCTACTGTCTATATTGACTGTCTACTATCTATGCTGACTGTCTACTGTCTATGTGGACTGTCTACTATCTATGTTGACTGTCTACTATCTATACTGACTGTCTACTATCTATGTTGACTGTCTACTATCTATGTTGACTGTCTACTATCTATGTTGACTGTCTACTATCTATACTGACTGTCTACTATCTATGTTGACTGTCTACTGTCTATGTTGACTGTCTATTCTCTATGTTGACTGTCTACTATCTATGTTGACTGTCTACTATCTATGTTGACTGTCTACTATCTATACTGACTGTCTACTATCTATGTTGACTGTCTACTGTCTATGTTGACTGTCTATTCTCTATGTTGACTGTCTACTATCTATGTTGACTGTCTACTATCTATGTTGACTGTCTACTGTCTATGTTGACTGTCTATTCTCTATGTTGACTGTCAAATATCTATGTTGACTGTCTATTCTCTATGTTGACTGTCTACTATCTATGTTGACTGTCTACTATCTATGCTGACTGACTACTATCTTTGTTGACTGTCTACTATCTATGTTGTGTGTCTACTATCTATGTAGACTGTCTATTCTGTTGACTGTCTACTCTCTATGCTGACTGACTACTATCTTTGTTGACTGTCTACTATCTATGTTGTCTGTCTACTATCTATGTTGACTGTCTATTCTCTATGTTGACTGTCTACTATCTCTGTTGACTGTCTACTCTCTATCCTGACTGTTTCTGCTAGATGTTGTGTTTTGTCCATGCGTTTCTGTCCCTGTGTTGTGATGTCTGTTCTCATTGTGCTCTAACTGTTCTTCATTTCATTGTGTGTTTGCTACATGTCCCTGTCATTCTGGGTTGTCATGATAATCTTCTACACTGAGTTCAATGTTATAACTTTTAATTTTTTATTTTATTGCAAGTACATTTTTTCCCAGTCGTCACAGGCCATGCCATCATAGTAAGTAAGGTGTTCTTCATTGACTCACCTGGATAAATGAAGGTTGCAGAAATAAATACAAATATATATATACAGATTGTCTATCTACAGATATGGTGAAATCCGTTTTTTATGTCTGGCATTTTAAGTGGATCATTAGACAGGAGAAAAGATCTCTCCATTCCTCTACCACTAACAGGAGTATAGATCTCTCCATTCCTCTACCACTAACAGGAGTATAGATCTCTCCATTCCTTTACCACTAACAGGAGTATAGATCTCCCCATTCCTCTACCACTAACAGGAGTATAGATCTCCCCATTCCTCTACCACTAACAGGAGTACAGATCTCCCCATCCCTCTACCACTAACAGGAGTATAGATCTCCCCATCCCTCTACCACTAACAGGAGTATAGATCTCCCCATTCCTCTACCACTAACAGGAGTATAGATCTCCCCATTCCTCTACCACTAACAGGAGTACAGATCTCCCCATCCCTCTACCACTAACAGGAGTATAGATCTCCCCATGCCTCTACCACTAACAGGAGTATAGATCTCCCCATTCCTCTACCACTAACAGGAGTACAGATCTCCCCATCCCTCTACCACTAACAGGAGTATAGATCTCCCCATGCCTCTACCACTAACAGGAGTGTAGATCTCCCCATTCCTCTACCACTAACAGGAGTATAGATCTCCCCATTCCTCTACCACTAACAGGAGTATAGATCTCCCCATCCCTCTACCACTAACAGGAGTATAGATCTCCCCATTCCTCTACCACTAACAGGAGTATAGATCTCCTCATCCCTCTACCACTAACAGGAGTATAGATCTCCCCATGCCTCTACCACTAACAGGAGTATAGATCTCCCCATGCCTCTACCACTAACAGGAGTATAGATCTCCCCATTCCTCTACCACTAACAGGAGTATAGATCTCCCCATCCCTCTACCACTAACAGGAGTATAGATCTCCCCATCCCTCTACCACTAACAGGAGTATAGATCTCCCCATCCCTCTACCACTAACAGGAGTACAGATCTCCCCATTCCTCTACCACTAACAGGAGTATAGATCTCCCCATGCCTCTACCACTAACAGGAGTATAGATCTCCCCATTCCTCTACCACTAACAGGAGTATAGATCTCCCCATCCCTCTACCACTAACAGGAGTATAGATCTCCCCATCCCTCTACCACTAACAGGAGTATAGATCTCTCCATCCCTCTACCACTAACAGGAGTATAGATCTCCCCATCCCTCTACCACTAACAGGAGTATAGATCTCCCCATCCCTCTACCACTAACAGGAGTATAGATCTCCCCATTCCTCTACCACTAACAGGAGTATAGATCTCCCCATCCCTCTACCACTAACAGGAGTATAGATCTCCCCATCCCTCTACCACTAACAGGAGTATAGATCTCCCCATCCCTCTACCACTAACAGGAGTACAGATCTCCCCATCCCTCTACCACTAACAGGAGTATAGATCTCCCCATCCCTCTACCACTAACAGGAGTATAGATCTCCCCATTCCTCTACCACTAACAGGAGTATAGATCTCCCCATTCCTCTACCACTAACAGGAGTATAGATCTCCCCATTCCTCTACCACTAACAGGAGTATAGATCTCCCCATTCCTCTACCACTAACAGGAGTATAGATCTCCCCATTCCTCTACCACTAACAGGGGTATAGATCTCCCCATTCCTCTACCACTAACAGGAGTATAGATCTCCCCATTCCTCTACCACTAACAGGAGTATAGATCTCCCCATTCCTCTACCACTAACAGGGGGTGGAGGAAGGATCAAGCCTGCATGTTAAAGGAGAAAGCTCTGACACCTAACAATGGTTTCCTACAAACCTTTTTGCTTTATCATCAATTACTGTCTGACTTCAATAGTGACTGGTGAGGATTTTGTCTTCCCGCTGTTTTGGTGTTATGTGCTAATCTGGCCGTGATTTGTCTGCTGTTTTAATTCATAAATCAGATCTTGTTTTATAACTGCATGCTTTAATGATATTTGGCTAATCCCCTTTTCCCTCTCTGCTAAGAGACCAGCCTTAGGGTTGAGTTAGCTGTGAAGGCCGTGCAACTGAAACAAAGCAAAACACAGAAATTAGTCCAATTGTTGTCCTCCGTGTCCTAGAGAGTTGTTACACAGCTGTTTGCCCTGAAGTGAATCAAATAACAATGTTTAGTCTATTGTCATCTGATGTGAAACCTTTTTTATCATTGATACGGTGAATTAAAGATCCTTTTTGTTCCAATGCATATGCCATGTACACCATAGATTACATGCCCCCCTTCGCCACAGCCAAGCCACCCCTTAGCTACCACAGATAAACATACCCGGTGCCGATTAGATGGTAATTATTTGATGATAGAGGTCACACTGGAAACATTTAAGAGGTTGACGCTGTACTGCTTTGACTTGCTAACCCCGGAATACTGATTACCTTCTGGATGTTTGCCTTGGCCGTTAGTAAGAAAATGGAATTCAAATATCCCAAAGTCTACAACAAAGAGCAATCACACATTGGCTGTGCCCTAAATCGCATTCTATTCACTATATAGTGCACTACGTGTGACCAAGGCCCCATATGCGCTATATAGGGAATACAGTGGCGTTTGGGAAGCACATATTGTCCTTAAACAGCTGCATTAACCGCCTATCACTACTACATGGTTTGAATAATTCTAATGCTGCTTGCTGAATGTTTATACAACGGAACAGTTTGAGTCTTAGAAATCCCATCTTGTAAATACCACGGCCTGGTGGGTGGGTGGATGGATGGAGGGAGAGAGGGAGAGAGGGAGAGAGGGAGGGTTGAAACTGACTCAGATAACTTTATCTGTGGAGCCTGGGACTGAATTCAACAGGGTGTTTAACCCCATATTCCAGATCACTGCAATGTTCTATTTAGATCTGGGGGTGGAGTGACTGCCCATATTTATGTTGCTTTAAGAGTCTCCAGCTCAACCAGCTGGGATAAGACCACAGAGGAACCTAAACCGAAAGCTTATTATCACAGAACCAAGCCAGCACACAAAACATACATGCATGGAGGAAAAATAAACAACAAGCTTATAACAATCACACTAAGATAGGGATCTGATCTGAGCTGCTCCCAGGACACTAAGATAGGGATCTGATCTGAGCTGCTCCCAGAACACTAAGACAGGGATCTGATCTGAGCTGCTCCCATAACACTAAGATAGGGATCTGATCTGAGCTGCTCCCATAACACAAAGATAGGGATCAGGGCCCATACCCACAAAGCATCTCAGAATTGGTCCTAGGAATCCTGTTAAAACAACAAAACAAAAAAAACTCCCAGCTCAGAGTAGATTTTAGCATGATGTTAAGACACTGCTCAGAGTAGATTTTAGTATGATGTTGAGACACTGCTCAGAGTAGATTTTAGCATGATGTTAAAACACTGCTCAGAGTAGATTTTAGTATGATGTTGAGACACTGCTCAGAGTAGATTTTAGCATGATGTTGAGACACTGCTCAGACAAAATCTGAGACAGGAGTAAAATCAGCATCAGAACTGCACCGTCTGCGTGGGAATATACAGACGGTGAATACCTGACTACCTATAACTATTTATGGAATCTGAAATGCATTAGGCTACTTATTATGGACATCTTAACTACAACAGCACTTAGATTGACAGATCTGAGCCCGCCCGGTTGATCGGTCGATCAGACAGACATGTCAAACTGAAAGTCAGATCTGAGACATTATTGTGGAGCTGAGGACGTGGTTATCATTGAAAATCATATGATTAGGGTTCCAATGATGGGGACAGGCGTTTTTGATAGTTTACATTTTAATGAAATTATGCTGAGTTGTGAGTATATTACCATCTATGATTTACATCGTACGTTGTCTTAGCATGTTTTCAGTTGTAATTTACAGATTTAATGTGACCAGTTTCTCACATAAGGAAAATAATACTGCAGCAACAGGAGATGTGAATTATTATGTTGATTATAATGAATTGCATTTTGTTTTTTGTAGGGGTTGATACATTTTCCATTAGAGCAAATCAAGTCTGACATTTTACAGTGGAAATTACAAAATATAGATGCCTTTTAAAATGCCTTTTAAAATCTTGATTAATAAACTACAGCATTGCATTGCCTGCAGCAAATTAAGTGAAAACAACTGTAGCTAACAGGGTCGCTAGGTGTTATGATGCTATGCAATTCTCTATGCTATTCTTTTCATTTCATCATCCAATTACACTGAACAAAAATATAAAGCGACATGTAAAGTTTTGGTACCATGTTTCATAAACCTGTCACCTGTCACCTGACAGGTGTGGCATATCAAGACAATGATTAAACAGCATGATCATTACACAGGTTCACCTGTGCTGGGGACAATAAAAGGCCACTCTAAAGTGTTCTGTTTTGTCACAGAACATAATGCCACAGATGTGTCAAGTCTTGAGGGAGCATGAAATTTGCTGTTGCCAGAGAATTGAATGTTAATTTCTCTACCATAAGCCATTTTAGAAAGGTTAGCAGTACGTCCAACCATCCTCAAAATCGCAGACCACGTATATGGCGTCGTGTGGGTGAGCGGTTTGCTGATGTCAACGTTGTGAACAGAGTGCTCCATGGTGGAGGTGGGGTTATGGTGTGGGCCCCATGGTGGAGGTGGGGTTATGGTATGGGCCCCATGGTGGAGGTGGGGTTATGGTATGGGCTCCATGGTGGAGGTGGGGTTATGGTATGGGCCCCATGGTGGAGGTGGGGTTATGGTAAGGGCAGGTATAAGCTACAGACACAGAACACAATTGCATATTATCGATGGCAGTTTGAATTCACAGAGATACCGTGAAGAGATCCTGAGGCCCATTGCCGTGCCATTCATCCACCATCATCACCTCATGTTTCAGCATGATAATGCACAGCCCCAAGTTGTAGGATCTGGACACAATTCCTGGTAACTGAAAATGTCCCAGTTCTTCCCATGGCCTGCATACTCAACAGACAGGTGACCCATTGAGCATGTTCCTGCCAATATCCATCAACTTCGCACAACCATTGAAGAGGACTGGGACAACATTGTACAGGCTACAATCAACAGCCTCGTCAAGCTTATGAAAAGGAGATGAGGCAAGTGGTGGTCACACCAGATACTGACTGGTTCTCTGATCCACACCACTACGTTTTTTTTAAGGTATCTGTGACCAATAGATGTATATCTTTACTCCCAGTCATGTGAAATCTATAGATTAGGGTCTAATGAATTTGTTTAAAATTGACTTATTTCCTTATATGAACTATAACTTAGTAAAATCTTAGAAATTCCTGCATGTTGTTCAGTATACATGACAGTACAGTGACAAACATACACAACAAATCGAGGGCTTCTATAGACCTGCAGTATATCAAGCTGGTTCCAGGGTGTCAAACCTATCAGGCTGTTTATTAAGTTCTCTGTTCCATCTTCTGTCTCCGTTCAGACCTCACTGTGTGACACAATGACTAAATGGATGGGGAAGTGCTGATATTTATTCATGGAATTCACTGTAGCAGAGGCTCTAAGCATTCTGGGGCAGAGTAGGCAACGGCACCCTATTCCCTATGCAGTGCCCTACTTTTGATGGATCCTGGTCAAAAGTAGTGCACTAGGGAATATAGGGAATAGGGTGTCGTTTATGAATGTGGAGTAGAGGCATTGTCCTTCTCTGCTCACCACAGTACTATCAAGAAGCCTCTGAGTCCAATACTGTACCAGTACAGTAACACCAGCACTCACTGTAACTGCATGTAGGGACCTCCCATTCATAGTGTTTGAGTCTGCTTCACTCCCTAAGGCGGCCTGAACTCTCCTGATTAAATGTTGGTAATAGAGATTTGATCTCATTGAATGATCATAATATGGGACTTGTCCGGTATGGATCCGTTATGTTACCTGGCCCCTAACAATATACACCGCTTGGCTAAAAGTATGTGGACACCTGCTCGTTAAACATCTCATTCCAAAATCATGGACATTAATAAGGAGTTGATCCCCTTTTGCTGCTATAAGAGCCTCCACTCTTCTGGGAAGACTTTCAACTAGATGTTGGAACATTAATACGGGGACTTGCTTCTGTTCAGCCACAAGAGCATTAGCGAGGTTGGGCACTGATGTTCGGCGTTCCAATTCATCCCAAAGGTGTTCAATGTGGTTGAGGTCAGGGCTCTCTGCAGGCCAGTCAAGTTCTTCCACACTGATCTCCACAAACCATTTCTGTATGGACCACGCTTTGTGTATGGGGGCATTGTAATGCTGAAACAGGAAAGGGCCTTCCCCAAACTGTTGCCATGAAGTTGGAAGCACAGAATCATCTAGAATGTCATTGTATGCTGTAGCTTAAGATTTCCCTTCACTGGAACTAAGGGGCCTAGCACGAACGATGAAAAACAGCCCCATACCATTATTCCTTCTCCACCAAACTTTACAGTTGGCACTATGCATTGGGGCAGGCAGCATTCTCCTGGCATCCGCCAAACCCAGATTCGTCTGTCGGACTGCCAGATGGTGAAGCGTGATTCATCACACCAGTGAACGCTTTTCCACAGCTCCAGAGTCCAATGGCGACAGCTTTACACCACTCCAGCCAATGGTTGGCATTGCACATGGTAATCTTAGCGTTATTCCATGGCTGCTCGGCCACGGGATCCATTTCATGAAGCTTCCGATGAACAGTTCTTCCAGAGGCAGTTTGGAAATTTGATGAACTGACTCGTTGGAAAGGTAGCATCCTAAGACGGCGCCACATTGAAAGTCACTGTATGGACTATTTCAGTAAGGGCCATTATACTGCCAATGTCTATGGAGATTGCATGGTTGTATGCGCAATTATATACACCTGTCAGCAAAGGGTGTGGCTGAAATAGCCGAATCCACTAATTTCAAGAGGTGTTCTTACACTTTTGGTTATGTAGTGTAGTTCTGATGGATTACAGTGGTTCTTCCTTTAAAAGTTGTGGCGTACTGCAGCACAGCTTACGTGGTGCCTCAGAATTATATGGCACGTTGTTTAAGTGTCAGCCATTGTTGCCAGAATGACGCAATTTACCACAATCTGCCACCATCTACCACAAACCGTCGTGGCATAAAGCTCCAAACTTTTAAAGGAAGAACCAGTGTAAATGAATATGTTTCACAGCACATCCTACGGGTACAGTAGTAGGCTTGCTGTTTGATTTGATCAATAATTGACCTTTGAACTCTCCTCTCGCAGACAGGCCTGAGGTTTTATCTAAACTAGACAGACCCTTTGTGGTGCCTCTTAAACTATAGAAACTCCCGAGAGGCCTTCATTTAAACATTCAAACCTCCACAAAATACAAATATGGGCCATTTTCTGCCTTTCAACCTGTTCAATGTCAGTCATTCCTACCCTGTTCAATATCAGCTCTTCCCAACTGGTTCAATATCAGCCATTTCCCAACCTCAACCTGTTCATTGTCAGTCCTTCCCAACC
Source organism: Salmo trutta (assembly GCF_901001165.1). Lineage (NCBI taxonomy): Eukaryota > Metazoa > Chordata > Actinopteri > Salmoniformes > Salmonidae > Salmo > Salmo trutta. The sequence goes on along the minus strand of NW_021823350.1, from coordinate 1,870,642 downwards.
TGCTCAAAGAAGCTCTTCCCAACTGGTTCAATATCAGCCCTTCCCAACATGTTTAATATCAGCCGTTTCCCAACCTCAACCTGTTCAATATCAGCCGTTTCCCAACCTCAACCTGTTCAATATCAGCCGTTTCCCAACCTCAACCTGTTTTATATCAGCCGTTTCCCAACCTCAACCTGTTTTATATGAGCCGTTTCCCAACCTGTTTTATATCAGCCGTTTCCCAACCTCAACCTGTTTTATATCAGCCGTTTCCCAACCTGTTCAATATCAGCTGTTTCCCAACCTCAACCTGTTTTATATCAGCCGTTTCCCAACCTCAACCTGTTTTATATCAGCCGTTTCCCAACCTGCTTTATATCAGCTGTTTCCCAACTTCAACATGTTTTATATCAGCCGTTTCCCAACCTCAACCTGTTTTATATCAGCCGTTTCCCAACCTCAACCTGTTTTATATCAGCCGTTTCCCAACCTGCTTTATATCAGCCGTTTCCCAACTTCAACATGTTTTATATCAGCCGTTTCCCAACCTCAACCTGTTTTATATCAGCTGTTTCCCAACCTGCTTTATATCAGCCGTTTCCCAACTTCAACATGTTTTATATCAGCCGTTTCCCAACCTCAACCTGTTTTATATCAGCCGTTTCCCAACCTCAACCTGTTTTATATCAGTCGTTTCCCAACCTGCTTTATATCAGCCGTTTCCCAACTTCAACATGTTTTATATCAGCCGTTTCCCAACCTCAACCTGTTTTATATCAGCCGTTTCCCAACCTGTTTAATATCAGCCGTTTCCCAACCTATCCAGTGCAGATGCATAATCCTGGTGACTGTCACTAGTGTTCTACAGAGGAAGTGGAGAGTGTTGCTGTGGCAATGCATTCTGGCAGGGTATGTGATTGATCTCTCTCACCTGTATAAATAGTTCCTCTGTCAGATGGAAAAGATGGCCAATACTTTACTATACAGTCGGCTATAGGGAATTAATAATATAATAATCCAATACATTTGCGATTCAACTCATGATGACATGGCAGGAAACCTCAGCTCTCACCTTTGTCATTCTGTCCCCATTAAGAATGACCTCTGAGGTGTTAGTGGCTCTAGCTGCTTCCTCCTACCACTGACTCTATTGTTCCTCAATTATTTATGATTCTCCTCACACAGTCAGTAGGGAAGTCAATGCAAGTGGCTATTTTCTGGTTGGTAGTTTGTCCCTTATTGGGCCACCGTAGTAAAGGGCCCTCGAGGAGTCATGTTCATATTTTGAAGTTAATAGAACAGCGCCGGTGTCATGTTAAAGCTCTAAACATCTTTATAATGTCTTTATAAGTTAACTAGAAAACTATATAGACCTCTAACATCAGTCAGTACATGGACTAGAAAACTTATATAGACCTAACATCATCAGTCAGTACATGGACTAGAAAACTATAGACCTATAACATCATCAGTCAGTAGATGGACTAGAAACTTATAGACTCTAACATCATCAGTCAGTACATGGACTGGAAACTATATAGACTCTAACATCATCAGTCAGTACATGAACTAGAAAACTATTAGACTATAACATCATCAGTCAGTACATGGACTAGAAACTATATAGACTCTACATCATCAGTCTAGTCATGGACTAGAAAACTATATAGACTATAACATCATCAGTAGTACATGGACTAGAAAACTATATAGACTCTAACATCATCAGTCAGTACATGGACTAGAAACTATATAGACTCTAACATCATCAGTCAGTACATGGACTAGAACTATATAGACTCTAACATCATCAGTCAGTACATGGACTAGAAAACTATATAGACTCTAACATCATCAGTCAGTACATGGACTAGAAAACTATATAGACTCTAACATCATCAGTCAGTACATGGACTAGAAATATATAGACTCTAACATCATCAGTCAGTACATGACTAGAAACTATATATGACTCTAACATCATCAGTCAGTACATGGACTAGAAACTATATAGACTCTAACATCATCAGTCAGTACATGGACTAGAAACTATATAGACTCTAACATCATCAGTCAGTACATGGACTAGAAACTATATAGACTCTAACATCACAGTCAGTACATGGGACTAGAAACTATATAGACTATAACATCATCAGTCAGTACATGGACTAGAAACTATATAGACTCTAACATCATCAGTCAGTACATGGACTAGAAAACTATATAGACTCTAACATCATCAGTCAGTACATGGACTAGAAACTATATAGACTCTAACAATCATCAGTCAGTACATGGACTAGAAACTATATAGACTATAACATCATCAGTCAGTACATTGGACTAGAAACTATATAGACTCTAACATCATCAGTCAGTACATGGACTAGAAACTATATAGACTATAACATCATCAGTCAGTACATGGACTAGAAACTATATAGACTTCTAACATCATCAGTCAGTACATGGACTAGAAACTATATAGACTCTAACATCATCAGTCAGTACATGGACTAGAAAATATATAGACTATAACATCATCAGTCAGTACATGGACTAGAAACTATATAGACTCTAACATCATCAGTCAGTACATGGACTAGAAACTATATAGACTCTAACATCATCAGTCAGTACATGGACTAGAAACTATATAGACTCTAACATCATCAGTCAGTACATGGACTAGAAACTATATAGACTATAACATCATCAGTCAGTAGATGGACTAGAAACTATATAGACTCTAACATCATCAGTCAGTACATGGACTGGAAACTATATAGACTCTAACATCATCAGTCAGTACATGAACTAGAAACTATATAGACTATAACATCATCAGTCAGTACATGGACTAGAAACTATATAGACTCTAACATCATCAGTCAGTACATGGACTAGAAACTATATAGACTCTAACATCATCAGTCAGTACATGGACTAGAAACTATATAGACTATAACATCATCAGTCAGTACATGGACTAGAAACTATATAGACTCTAACATCATCAGTTAGTACATGGACTAGAAACTATATAGACTCTAACATCATCAGTCCAGTACATGGACTAGAAAACTATATAGACTCTAACATCAGTCAGTACATGGACTAGAAAATATATAGACTCTAACATCATCAGTCAGTACATGGACTAGAAACTATATAGACTATAACATCATCAGTCAGTACATGGATTAGAAACTATATAGACTCTAACATCATCAGTCAGTACATGGACTAGAAACTATATAGACTCAAACATCATCAGTCAGTACATGGACTAGAAACTATATAGACTCTAACATCATCAGTCAGTACATGGACTAGAAACTATATAGACTATACCATCATCAGTCAGTACATGGACTAGAAACTATATAGACTCTAACATCATCAGTTAGTACATGGACTAGAAACTATATAGACTCTAACATCATCAGTCAGTACATGGACTAGAAACTATATAGACTCTAACATCAGTCAGTACATGGACTAGAAACTATATAGACTCTAACATCAGTCAGTACATGGACTAGAAACTATATAGACTCTAACATCATCAGTCAGTACATGGACTAGAAACTATATAGACTATAACATCATCAGTCAGTACTTGGACTAGAAACTATATAGACTCTAACATCATCAGTCAGTACATGGATTAGAAACTATATAGACTATAACATCATCAGTCAGTACATGGACTAGAAACTATATAGACTCTAACATCATCAGTCAGTACATGGACTAGAAACTATATAGACTCTAACATCATCAGTCAGTACATGGACTAGAAACTATATAGACTATAACATCATCAGTCAGTACATGGACTAGAAACTATATAGACTCTAACATCATCAGTCAGTACATGGACTAGAAACTATATAGACTCTAACATCATCAGTCAGTACATGGACTAGAAACTATATAGACTATAACATCATCAGTCAGTACATGGACTAGAAACTATATAGACTCTAACATCATCAGTCAGTACATGGACTAGAAACTATATAGACTCTAACATCATCAGTCAGTACATGGACTAGAAACTATATAGACTCTAACATCATCAGTCAGTACATGGACTAGAAACTATATAGACTATACCATCATCAGTCAGTACATGGACTAGAAACTATATAGACTCTAACATCATCAGTTAGTACATGGACTAGAAAACTATATAGACTCTAACATCATCAGTTAGTACATGGACTAGAAACTATATAGACTCTACATCATCAGTCAGTACATGGACTAGAAACTATATAGACTCTAACATCATCAGTCAGTACATGGACTAGAAACTATATAGACTCTAACACCATCAGTCAGTACATGGACTAGAAACTATATAGACTCTAACATCATCAGTCAGTACATGGACTAGAAACTATATAGACTCTAACATCATCAGTCAGTACATGGACTAGAAACTATATAGACTCTAACATCATCAGTCAGTACATGGACTAGAAACTATATAGACTATAACATCATCAGTCAGTACATGGACTAGAAACTATATAGACTCTAACATCATCAGTTAGTACATGGACTAGAAACTATATAGACTCTAACATCATCAGTCAGTACATGGACTAGAAACTATATAGACTCTAACATCATCAGTCAGTACATGGACTAGAAACTATATAGACTCTAACATCATCAGTCAGTACATGGACTAGAAACTATATAGACTCTAACACCATCAGTCAGTACATGGACTAGAAACTATATAGACTCTAACATCATCAGTCAGTACATGGACTAGAAACTATATAGACTCTAACATCATCAGTCAGTACATGGACTAGAAACTATATAGACTCTAACATCATCAGTCAGTACATGGACTAGAAACTATATAGACTATAACATCATCAGTCAGTACATGGACTGTGGCACTGTTTTGACTTGTTGACTTAATAAAAAAACAAGCTGAATAGCGTCAAATAATAACAGTGAGTAATTTCCGTTTGGAATGTGAGGTTTTAAAAGCTTTACCCAGACTCTCCCAGTTAGCTAAATGGTTGGAGTCAAACACTGTAATGTTATGTGACTGTATGCACGGTACGACATTTACATTTGAGTTATTTAGCAGATTTACAGGAGCATTTAGCAGATTTTTCATGCTGATGAAACTGAACTTTAAAAAAATGTAAACACACTCTGGTTTGCAGAAGTGGAAAGGGGAGACTAATCAGTCAAACAGATAGATAATGACTGAGGTAATAAAACAACAGTCTTTAACAGAGAGATAATGACTGCGGTAATAAAACAACAGTCTTTAACAGAGAGATAATGACTGAGGTAATAAAACAACAGTCTTTAACAGAGAGATAATGACTGCGGTAATAAAACAACAGTCTTTAACAGAGAGATAATGACTGAGGTAATAAAACAACAGTCTTTAACAGAGAGATAATGACTGCGGTAATAAAACAGTATTTAAATCATACAGAGAGATAATGACTGCGGTAATAAAACAACAGTCTAAGTCAAACAGAGAGATAATGACTGAGGTAATAAAACAACAGTCTTTAACAGAGAGATAATGACTGCGGTAATAAAACAGTATTTAAATCATACAGAGAGATAATGACTGCGGTAATAAAACAACAGTCTTTAACAGAGAGATAATGACTGCGGTAATAAAACAACAGTCTTTAACAGAGAGATAATGACTGCGGTAATAAAACAACAGTCTTTAACAGAGAGATAATGACTGCGGTAATAAAACAACAGTCTTTAACAGAGAGAGAATGACTGAGGTAATAAAACAACAGTCTTTAACAGAGAGACAATGACTGAGGTAATAAAACAACAGTCTTTAACAGAGAGATAATGACTGAGGTAATAAAACAACAGTCTTTAAGTCAATCAATATTGGAGTTGCTTCTGGAGATAGAGAGAGAATGACTGAGGTAATAAAACAACAGTCTTTAAGTCAAACAATATTGGAGTTGCTTCTGGAGATAGAGAGAGAATGACTGAGGTTATTAAATTCATGCAAATACACAGACCCAAACGTACAGTCCTGCCTCTGTGACCTTTAAGTTCATGATGAAAAACAAATGTCAAGAGTCTAAGCAGGAGGAAGAATGTTTCTGTCTTTGCTGGGGATTTGGTGTGTTGTCTGATACCGAGGGCCACACTTTAATTCATCTTCACCATCAATAACAGAGAGAGTTCGCCAGTTCAAACCCAGCAACATAACACATACGAGAGACATGATTTAGATGTGGTAAATAAGAAAGTAATAAGAAAATACACTTCAAGTAATATTTATTTAACCTTGTCATGACTGTCCTGATCAGGTCAGGGTACAGGAGACCACCACCCTACAGATTATCTCCCAAACCCCCAACAGAGGAGGAGAGATCTAGGGGTCTGAAGATGTGGGGGTTTTATGACACCTCATGCCCATAATACAGAGAAATTCCTTTGTCCTAACAATGGAGAACTGGCCTCAGAACATTAAACATGCAATAAAGGGACTTTGGAACAATGGTTTCCGTCAGCCACAATGGTGGTTATGACGAAAAGTGGAATATTAAAATGTATGTAACTTTTGTATTTGTTTTTAAAGGGTAAGAGATGACGTTATTATGAAAACATTGTACCTTTAAGAGTTTTCCCAGTATATGCCTGATGTTTATACATTGTACGCTGTTTGGAAAATATCCAAATCAAACAGAATGTTTTGATAAAGATGAAATGTGAAGTTAGTGTCTAAAATCGGATTTTTAGCCAAATCTAAGCCTTGCCCCCTTTACTTGGTCCGCCCAGAGAATTGCCCTAAAGGCTGTTACACCCACTTCTGACCCGAGGGTATAAGACAGGAGAGTGAAGAATTAACATAGAAGACTATTGACCCCAAGCTGCAGCTAAGGTCTAACAAAGTCGACGAACCCCAAAACGAAACACAAGGTTGAAGACAAAGAAATATTTTTCTACACGAGCTACGGACGAGTAGCTGTGTCTAAGCGGGTGAATTCAAGCCGAACCACCCAGCCTCCACTCTCCATTGAATCGTGGTATCGACACCATTCGAGCCGAAGCTGTGAGCTCTGAGCTACAGAGCTGTCTGTCCTCAGAAGACCCCTTTCCGATCAAGGGTGAGGATCAGACCACTTAGCCAAGAAGGACACTGACATCGTGAGGACAACCAGAGAGTTGCGCCGGAGAACTGCGTCATTTAGAAGCCTAAACGACCACGCGGAGCTTCCCACCTGAGAACTCCAACACGTAATTACATCATTATATTCTGACCCATAAGAGCGGCAGTTCGGGGCAAGGCTAATTTTAAATAAGCATGGCTGACAAATGAACCCAAATGTATATTTCTCTCGTGTACTTCCTTTCTTTCTCTCTCTTTAAAATCCCCATTTTGGGTAACAAGCGCCATAGTGTGTTGGCCCGTTATACTAAGTCCTAATCAATAGCTAGACTGTGTTTTGTGTATGTGCATTTTTATCATCATTTTAGCTTGCTAGTAAATAAATAATCAACTAAGATTGGTGTGGTAAATTCAGTGGTAAAGCCCGGGTCCGTGCAGATTCCCGGATTATACGATTTTCAGATTATGAGACTGTAGAGGAAATTGATTAATTTAGCGACTGTTGTAATCGATATTCTGATATCCTTTGAGTTAATTTGGGAAATAGAAACTCAATCAAAACAATGTTCCCATGGTGCCCCAGGTTAATGAGTTAATAATTGCTTGATTCATTGCTTAATTCATTTAATCACGCAATTATAAACTATTAATCATTCGATGAGCAGCAGTCGTCACATTAACTAATACAACGTCACGACAACCTCCATTCGTAACTTTTTGGTTGAAAACAAAACAATTAAAACCAACTTTTCTTTTCAAGGATTAAGGCAAACATACAGTACATGGTAATAGTGATGCCTATCCCACCCACTGTGCTCCATGCACTGTCACATCCACAGCAATATAACACCAGATCCACGTCAATATTTGACAGCTGTCCAGCTCCTGAGTGGTACAGTGGTCTAAGACACTGTATCTCAGTGCTAGAGGCATCACTACAGACCCTGGTTACATTCCAGGCTGTATCACAGCGGTCTAAGACACTGCATCTCAGTGCTAGAGGCGTCACTACAGACCCTGGTTCCATTCCAGGCTGTATCACAGCGGTCTAAGGCACTGCATCTCAATGCTAGAGGCATCACTACAGACCCTGGTTCCATTCCAGGCTGTATCACAGCGGTCTAAGACACTGCATCTCAGTGCTAGAGGCGTCACTACAGACCCTGGTTCCATTCCAGGCTGTATCACAGCGGTCTAAGGCACTGCATCTCAGTGCTAGAGGCATCACTACAGACCCTGGTTCCATTCCAGGCTGTATCACAGCGGTCTAAGACACTGCATCTCAGTGCTAGAGGCGTCACTACAGACCCTGGTTACATTCCAGGCTGTATCACAGCGGTCTAAGACACCGCATCTCAGTGCTAGAGGCGTCACTACAGACCCTGGTTCCATTCCAGGCTGTATCACAGCGGTCTAAGACACCGCATCTCAGTGCTAGAGGCGTCACTACAGACCCTGGTTCCATTCCAGGCTGTATCACAGGGGTCTAAGACACTGCATCTCAGTGATAGAGGCATCACTACAGACCCTGGTTCCATTCCAGGCTGTATCACAGCAGTTTAAGGCACTGCAGCTCAGTGCTAGAGGTGTCACTACAGACTCTGGTTCGATTCCAGGCTGTATCACAACCGGCTGTGATTGGGAGTCCCTTAGGGTGGTGTGTAATTGGCCCTATGAGACTCCCAATCACAGCTGGTGATTAGGATTTGGCTGGGGTAGGCTGTCATTGTAAATAAGAATTTGTTCTTAACTGACTTGCCTGGTAAAATAAATGTTGGGAGATGCCTAATATACTGTCCACTAGGGGCAATTATTACCATCTGGTAGGCTTGCTAGTGTGTTGTAGATGGAGGACAGGCTTCAACAGCATTCTGTGGCTCCCAGGGTCACTCCCAGTGACAGGCACTCTTATTTGTTTCCTTTTAAACCCTATCATTTTAGTCATTTAGCAGACACTCTTATCCAGAGCGACTTACAGTAGTGAATGCATACATTTCATTCATTTTTTTCCCCCGTAATGGGTCCCCCATAGGAACCGAACCCACAACCCTGGCGTTGCAAACACATGCTCTACCAACTGAGCCACATGGGACCACACAGGACTATCTCAAACCTTAACCATTCACCTTTAACCTATCTCAAACCTTAACCCTTACATTAACCATTCACCTTCAACCCTATCTCAAACCTTAACCATTAAACTTAACCCTATCTCAACCTTAACCATTCACCTTTAACCCTATGTCAAACCTTAACCCTTACCTTAACCATTCACCTTTAACCCTGTCTCAAACCTTAACCATTAAACTTTAACCCTATCTCAAACCTTAACCATTCACCTTTAACCCTATCTCAAACCTTAACCTTTACCTTAACCATTCATCTTTAACCCTATCTCAAACCTTAACCTTTACCTTAACCATTCACCTTTAACCCTATCTCAAACCTTAACCCTTACCTTAACCATTCACCTTTAACCCTATCTCAAACCTTAACCCTTAACTTAACCATTCACCTTTAACCCTATCTCAAACCTTAAACCTTACCTTAACCATTAAACTTTAACTCTATCTCAAACCTTAACCATTCACCTTTAACCCTATGTCAAACCTTAACCTTTACCTCAACCATTCACCTTTAACCCTATCTCAAACCTTAAAACTTACCTTAACCATTCACCGCTAACCCTATCTCAAACCTTAACCATTCAACTTTAACCCTATCTCAAACCTTAATCAATTGGGAATTAATGCCAAAACTTAATCGGCAAAAGTTGAAGACTGAAGTGAGACTATGAGATCTTGATGTACATCCACTGTCTTCAGTATCTTCAAGATGCGTACAGTAGAAGGTTTTTCTTCATACATATTTCTCTAGATTGCATCATGGAAAAACAGGCGAAGAAGCACCATTACAATGATTTCACATATATACAGTAATCAGAGAGCAGCCCCGTTGTGTGCAGCCAGCCAGTCGGCCAGCCAGTCAGCCAGCCAGCCAGTCAGTCAGTCAGTCAGTCAGTCAGTCAGCCAGCCTGTCAGCCAGCCGGCCAGCCAGTCAGTCAGCCAGCCAGTCGGCCAGCCAGCCAGCCAGCCAGCCGGTCAGCCGGCCAGCCAGTCAGTCAGCCAGCCAGCCAGCCAGCCAGTCAGCTAGCCAGTCAGCCAGTCAACCAGCCAGCCAGCCAGTTAGTCAGTCAGTCAGCCAGCCAGCCAGCTAGTCAGCCAGCCAGCCAGTTAGTCAGTCAGTCAGCCAGCCAGCCAGCCAGTCAGTCAGTCAGTCAGCCAGTCAACCAGCCAGCCAGTCAACCAGCCAGTCAACCAGCCAGCCAGTCAGTCAGTCAGCCAGCCAGCCATTCCACCTCCTGTGTCATGCAGTTATTGTTTATAAAGCAGCTGACATGATGGATGCTGCAGCTCTGTCAGGCCCTGGAACAGGCTTCAGTGGACCTTTCCCCATCACTCATCTATCACCCACCACAATGGAGATTAATAGGCCCCACTCCTATTCCTGGATTGTTCCGAGGGGCACTTGTGTCTTGACCCCACCCCCTGTAAACAATTAGATCTTTTTTGGAGAATTGAGCTCTCTATCCATGGACTAGCTGCGCTACTAGGTCGCTCTAAAGGAATATGTCAATAGAACAAGTCCTGTAAATTGGCTGGTCTGTTGAACAATAACCAGAGTGAAAATATATACACAAAGATGTATTAGTTAGTGAATTTACACATTTACCATCTTCAAACGGACTTCTTCTTTTGATGCATAGCAACATGGTAATATAGGGTCTGTTGTCTACACTACAGGAGCCATACAACTTGCAGTATTACAGAGCAAACAAACATGTTCATTTTTTTGTTTTTAAACAAGCTTGTTAAACATGAATACTTAACTCTTCTGTTTATTAAACACTATGCTTGCAGTTTTTTTGTTTTTTGTTTCCTTGTTTTGTTTTGTTTTTTCGGTTGGTGTGGGGGGGGGGGTTGTCTTATCTCGTTCCCAGATTCAAATCTACGTAGGAAAGTACACTCCTAATTGGGATGTGAAGTTGTATTATTTTCATGTAATTAATAGCAGACGACTAGTTCTGGTAGTTCCTCAGTAGGTATTTGTGAATCTGTGTCAGAACTGATTGTGTACCAAGAGATGTAAAACAGAGCATCATACTATCAAAAGACTCAAGCTCTGGGGGCTTTGCGGATATTTATATATTTTTTAATCATAATTGAGTTTTTATATGACTATTCGGGGCACATTTGTTCCTTTATACTTTCAAAGCATTTCCTGGATCTGTTTTGCTAAACACTGTGCTGCAAAACAGCTGAATGGGCGTTTGTAAAATATTGATATTAGTGTGATTATTCTGGAAGTGAAGGGAACTTATAGACTTTGTGTAAACTGTGTGTTGTGTAGTAGAAACGGTTTGTTGTGTAGAACTGTTTGTTGTGTAGTAGAACGGTTTGTTGTGTCGTATAACTGTTTGTTGTGTAGAACTGTTTGTTGTGTAGTATAACTGTTTGTTGTGTAGTAGAACGGTTTGTTGTGTAGTAGAACTGTTTTTGTGTAGAAACTGTTTGTTTGTGTAGTAGAACGGTTGTTGTGTAGAACTGTTTGTTGTGTAGAACTGTTGTTGTGTAGTATAACTGTTTGTTTGTGTAGTAATAACTGTTTGTTGTGTAGTATAACTGTTTGTTGTGAAGTAGAACGGTTTGTTGTGTAGTAGAACTGTTTGTTGTGTAGTATAACTGTTTGTTGTGTAGTAGAACTGTTTGTTGTGTAGTAGAACTGTTTGTTGTGTAATAGAACTGTTTGTTGTGTAGTATAACTGTTTGTTGTGTAGTAGAACTGTTTGTTGTGTAGTAATAACTGTTTGTTGTGTAGTATAACTGTTTGTTGTGTAGTAGAACTGTTTGTTGTGTAGTATAGTTAACTGTTTGTTGTGTAGTAGAACGGTTTGTTGTGTAGTAGAACTGTTGTTGTGTAGTAGAACTGTTGTTGTGTAATAGAACTGTTTGTTGTGTAGTAGAACTGTTGTTGTGTAGTATAACTGTTTGTTGTGTAGTATAACTGTTTGTTGTGTAGTAGAACTGTTTGTTGTGTAGTATAGTTAACTGTTTGTTGTGTAGTAGAACGGTTTGTTGTGTAGTAGAACTGTTTGTTGTGTAGTAGAACTGTTTGTTGTGTAATAGAACTGTTTGTTGTGTAGAATAACTGTTTGTTGTGTAGTATAACTGTTTGTGGTGTAGTATAACTGTTTGTTGTGTAGTATAGTTAACTGTTTGTTGTATAATAGAAACTGTTTGTTGTGTAGTAGAACCGTTTGTTGTGCAGGACTGTGTAGTAATGGTCTTTGCGTATTGAGCTTGGTCATGGTTTAGGTCAATCGAGGTGAATGGGTTTAAATATTAAGGAGAGAAGAGAAGACGTTCCTCAGTGCTGATCATTTTCGTGTTGTGCTAAAGGGTCAGCTTCAAAACAATAAACTTGACTTATCCTAGCCATGTCCACTTTGCTACACCAAACTACTCTATCCATCAATCTGTCACGTAGTGCTATTGTGCTGTACTTAGTTCTTCCACTCTCAGTGATCTGCAGAAACAACCCTTCTACATTGCTGGTCCATCTGACATAATACAATATCAGACATTAGTGCAAATATAGATGTCCCATCAATGCACAACAACCTGAAGAAGAACTAGCCCAGCTTGTCGAAGAGAAGGTTGTTTTTTTTTTAGACAATGTAATAACCTCAAATGATATTATTTTAGCTGGGATGTAAGTTATTGCTTTAATGTAATAGCATTTGATATTTAAAGATAGACCTGTTATAATTTAGCTGGTAGTGCTTTTGAAATTAAGTTGCAGCAATTCCAATAATTTTTATTTTTTTTGTAATAATGCATTCCTAGTGCAATATCCTTTTATTGTATTTTTTTCTGGTTACCAATTAAATGATCCTCTGTCGGGTTAGCTTCTGTGTCACCTTTGTGATGGAATCAGTTTTATACGTTTTATATTACTGAGGAATTTACCTTGAGAAAATAATACATTTTGTCCTGATAAGTCATTCAGTTTGTTGCACTTTAATGGTTTCATTAATGTTGGACCTTGCAGGCTGACTGCTGGCTGTCCCCTGTAGGAACATCTCATTATGTTGTGTTACTCCAGATACACCAATGTGTTGACAGTAACCACAGCCCTGCAACCACCCAGCACTAGAAACTGCCATGTTCATACCAACAACGGCTTAGAGACGACTCACCATTACAACTAGCTAGAAAGTACACATATTGAGTTAAGTTAACATGCCACCAAAACATAAGCCAATAGTCAGTGAACGGTTACATTTTGAAAAGCTTAAAGAACATTGGGATATTGGATACAAGTGCCTTGTTTGAAATCATATGGGTCTGTGGTGTCATTTCCTGTAAGTGCTAAGAGTTGTTTGCCAAATGACCAGTAAGTTTGGTAAGCTCGTAAAGCCTTGTCACAGCAGATATCCTAGAAGGGCCTATCCGTATGTGCTGCTGTCTGTTGGCCTGCCAACTCATTCACACTCTGCTTTGCCAGCCTCAGTAACACGGCTGGCATGGATCTGCCTCACAGACAACTGAGGGAGTTTAATTGACGTAAATGAACCAAGTGAAAATACAAACATAGAAAGCGACACAAAAAAAACCCCAACATTTTCCGTCACTTTGTACATGGACTGATTGGATGTTTTATGTGTATTGTCTCTATCACCAACCTCTACATTACATGACTGGATGGATAATAGCAGGGAAGACATTGCTATTCCAATGTATATTGGAGAAGGTTGCCGCCCGTGGACAGCTAAGAACGTTAATTAATGACAACTCTATTGTGGATAATTGAGAGATGTTACCCAGATGAAACATAGGCCTCTCCCGAGTGGTGCAGCGGGTCTAAGGTACTGCATCTCAGTGCTAGAGGCGTCACTACAGACCCTGGTACGATCCCGGACTGAATCACAACTGGCTGTGACCGGGAGTCCCGTAGGGCGACGCACAATTGACCAGGGTAGACCGTCATTGTAAAATAAGAATTTGTTCTTAATAACTGAGTTGCCTAGTTAAATAAAGGATACATAAAGTAAAACATCATGAGACCCAGAAATTCAATGTTGTTCTTTCTAGTGGACGTCAGGTTTTGGTCCGTATCTGTGAGGCCGTACAAGCCACTGACTGTATTAAGTCCCGTTGTTCCTTATGAGGGGTCATTCTGGGCTTTTCAATGACATCACATGTGTTGGGGTGTGTAACCTTGACAACTTTCTTTCCTGTCCTTTGTAGTGGACACCCGAAAACATCAACTATATTTCTAACCTACTGTACCCATTGACTGGAACGTTAATGTTCCACCTACTGTACCCATTGACTGGAATGTTAATGATTTTCACCATACTGTACCCATTGACTGTAATGTTAATGTTTTCCACCTACTGTACCCATTGACTGTAATGTTAAAGTGTTCCACCTACTGTACCCATTGACTGTAATGTTAAAGTGTTTCACCTACTGTACCCATTGACTGTAATGTTAAAGTGTTCCACCTACTGTACCCATTGACTGTAATGTTAAAGTGTTCCACCTACTGTACCCATTGACTGTAATGTTAAAGTGTTCCACCTACTGTACCCATTGCCTGGAACGATAACTTTTTCAGATGTACGTCCTAATACCACTACAATGGATAATTTTGTCATTACAATAAAATATAAATAAAATATATTTAAAAAAAATATATGTATTTTATTTTACCCAAAACAAGTAGTTATGTCAGGTCTCAGGAGGATATAGAAAAATGTACTAATAAATCCAAAGTCAACATTCCTAAAATATAATATCAGTTACGTTTCCACCCAGTTTAAGCTCTTCTCAACATGGGTGTTGGTTTGTATCATTTATGTTTCCACCCAGTTAGCTCTTCTCAACATGGGTGTTGGTTTGTATCATTTATGTTTCCACCCAGTTAAGCTCTTCTCAACATGGGTGTTGGTTTGTAATCATTTAACTTTTCCACCCAGTTAAGCTCCTCAAACATTAGTTGGGTGCAAAGACAAGAGTGATTGTCTGAATTGAGGAGTAGATGTGAATGCTGTTGGCTGGACCAAGGCATCTCTTTCCACTGCAGGAAGAAGACTGGTGTGGTCTGCCTTCTGTCACTCAGTGTGGTGGTGCTGTGCTAAGAGGCCCAGCCAGGCATCGTGCCATAAAGCCCTAAGCCGCCTTGAACTCATTATTGTCACTGCTTGAAAGAAAGTCTGTTGACCTTAGATAGAGAAAGGGATTTTCAAGTGAATGAAATGAAGCCTGTTATTTGATGTATTTTTCCGAGGGGACTTGACCCATGTATTCGCCACGCCGTTTGGGACGCCATTGTATTTTTGTTGCTATCATCTTGAAGAGCATCCAAGGATTTTTCACAGGGATTCTTGTTCCAAAGAATGGGGTAGAAATGTGACATTCTAGCGTTGTCATTGGGTGGCTATGGTTCAAACTATTCAGATGAGTAAAATGTCAAGTGTTTGGCTCTCAACATGTTGGTACTTCTAACCTGGGCCTTTTCTTTCTGTTGGCTTGAATTTAACCCAAAACCTAAGCTGAAGGCGTGAAGTACGGACTGTCTCCAAAATCCTGCTCCTTTTTCAAAGTTCACAAAAAAACTAAATAATTATCAATAAGTGTCTCTGGTGATTAAACACAAAAACACAGTAAAAGTGTTCAGTCAGTGTAGGGCCGTCATTGTAAATAAGAATTTGTTCTTAACTGACTTGCCTAGTTAAATAAAAAATAAAAAATGTCCTATATCTATTTGGGGTCATCAAAAAAGCCATGCATTACTGCTGTTGTTTAGAAACAATACAAACCCCCAGAGGATGATCACTCAGAGGAGATAATACAGTTCCTATATACTGTAGACAACACACAAACTGACAATGGTAAATAAAATAGTTGTGTTCATGTAAGGGAATTTGCAAAGGAGCCAACACAGTACAATACAATATGATGGTTTACAATACAATATGATGGTTACAATACAATATGATGGTTACAATACAATATGATGGTTTACAATACAATATGATTGGTTTACAATACAATGTTATGGTTTACAATACATATGATGGCTTTACAATACAATATGATGGTTTACAATACAATGTGATGGTTTACAATACAATATGATGGTTTACAATACAATATGATGGTTTACAATACAATGTGATGGTTTTACAATACAATATGATGGTTTACAGTACAATGGATGGTTTACAATAGAATGTGATGGTTTACAATACAATGTGATGGTTTACAATACAATGTGATGGTTTACAATACAATATGATGGTTTACAATACAATATGATGGTTTTACAATACAATATGATGGTTTACAATACAATGTGATGGTTTACAATACAAATGTGATGATTTACAATACAATGTGATGGTTTACAATACAATATGATGGTTTACAATACAATATGATGGTTTACAATACAATGTTATGGTTTACCATACAATGTGATGGTTTACAGTACAATGTGATGGGTTTACAATACAATGTGATGGTTTACAATACAATATGATGGTTTACAATACAATATGATGGTTAACAATACAATGTGATGGTTTACAATACAATGTGATGGTTTACAATACAATGTTATGGTTTACAATACAATATGATGTTTACAATACAATGTGATGGTTTACAATACAATGTGATGGTTTACAATACAATATGATGGTTTACAATACAATGTTATGGTTTACAATACAATGTGATGGTTTACAATACAATGTGATGGTTTACAATACAATGTGATGGTTTACAATACAATATGATGGTTACAATACAATATGATGGTTTGGCAGAAAAGCTTTATTATAATTATTTATGTATCAAATTATTTTTTTGTTGTTGTCTCACTACTAGACTTATATACTCTGTAGTTAACTTAAAGTCATAACTTTAAGTATAATTTCTATTTTGATATGACTGTGTTTTGTTCTAAACATCCATTTCCTTTGACCAGAAACTTACGGTATCATTCTGGAGACTCTCCCCAAGAGCTAAGTGTTCAGGAAGTCACATTCCATCTTTCCCTTTAAACCCTCTGAAGGACAGATCTACCCATGGGGTAGGAAAATAGTGCTCACAACAACCAATTCAAGACGAGGATGCTCTACCTGTACTGTGGATGATGAGATGGGCTCGGGAAAAAGATTTGATTAATAAAAGTGTGAAATTTTACAGGCTGAAAAGAATCTGTAGATGTGATGGGAGTGGAACCGTTCTCATCAAACTGTGGAAATGTTGCAGATCCCTGAAGACTGCAGCCAGGCAGTGGCTCCGACCGTACAAATGTGGTTCTCTGGAAGAGAGATTTCAGCTCAAAAAGGAGAAATTTGATGGCACATGCAATGAGTGTCACACAACCTAATTTCAACCTAATTTCAACATCTAAGAGTAGATTGAATACCGCTATTCATTTTGGGGTAATTTAAAATGGCTTCGGATAGGCATTTTGTTTTCATACCTTTTACACCCTGGTGCATCCTAACCCAAAGTTGATGAGAAATCTATGATAATTACTTGCAATGGCTACATTAACTCATTTTGAAATGCATTTGTCAGTTTCAATGGGAGTCTGCTTTTCAAAAAGTTAAATGTCTGTATTTATTTTTACTTTCGTATAAGCACACATCTGACAAAACTATCCATCCAAACGTTTACCACTTATCAGGAAGTGCATCATCACCGTTGTATTACTACACAACAGTCCAACCTGATTGGTCGATGAGACCAGCAGCCCATGTCACTGTGACAAGAAGAGGATTGTTTGTGTCCATTGACAGTCTGTTAAATCAATGTACAGTATATACCACACTAGATATTTATTTGGACAGCGAAGTTAAATATTTAATTTGGCTCTATACTCCAGTATTTCACAGCATCTATACACAAACAAACTGCAAATGCATTCAACTAATTTGTAGAGTCACAGGCTTGGTGTAGTCATTGTATGCTAGGAATATGGGACCAAATACTACAGTTTTGACTAAATGTAATACACTATACTGTAGGAGAATTACGTTCCTCAAATGGGGGTGACAGGTAGCCTAGTGGTTAGCGTGTTGGACTAGTAACCGCAAGGTTGCTGGATCGAACCCCTGAGCTGACAAGGTAAAAAATATATTCTTCCACCCCTGAACAAGGCAGTTAACCCACTGTTCCCAGGTATGCTGTCACTGTAAATAAGAAATTGTTCATAAGTGACTTGCTTAATTAAATAACTGAAGGGACTAGTTACATAAAGATAATTCATTTCTGAATGGTAAAACAGGTATGTAAATACCCTCAAATTAAAGGTTATGTACTGTCACCTCATATAAAACATTTTATCTCAAATCCAAAAGGCTTGAATATAAAGCCAAAATTAAAAGTGGAAGCTTCACTGTCAGAAGACCTGTATGTACAGTTAGGGAACATTCTGTACAACATATTTCTTGTGTTCATTAATGTGTACGTTGTTTCAGTGTCACAAAAGACCTTGAGGAAACCTTATTGTATTTCCGGACCATTCAGCCAGATCAAGTTGAGTTCCTTAAAGGAAAAAAGCAGTGTCTTCAGCGACCCTCTACTAAGCAGACACCTTAACAAGCCCACAGCCAGCGACTAGCTGGATTACACACATCTTCAGCGACCCTCTACTAAGCAGACACCTTAACAAGCCCACAGCCAGCGACTAGCTGGATTACACACATCTTCCAGCGACCCTCTACTAAGCAGACACCTTAACAAGCCCACAGCCAGCTAGTAGCTGGATTACACACATCTTCAGTCGACCCTCTACTAAGCAGACACCTTAACAAGCCCACAGCCAGCGACTACTGGATTACACACATCTTCAGCGACCCTCTACTTCTCAGACACCTTAACAAGCCCACAGCCAGCGACTAGCTGGATTACACACATCTGACAAGAACACTCAGTGCTGTCAGGATTTAGTGAAGTGGGAGAATCCATGGTGTAATTGACAACATTTGAGATGTTGAGAGACTAATCATTGGAGATCACTCCTCTCTCCTCCAGGTCAGGGACCCCCTAAGCCTCACGCACAATGGCTGGAGGGCAGATTTAACAAGTCGGGCTGAAATTGAACACTTATTAGCTAGATGGGTTCACATTAAGGGTTTTAAAGACCACAAGATCAATCTTCTGCAAAATATCAATCAGTTGAATACTAAATTGAGGTAAACACACAACTCAAACCTTCCAACCCAAATCTCCCATCGATATCACGCGAATCAATGGTTTAGGCAACAACAAAAAAAAAAAAAAAACGTTGAATTAAGGCCCAATGAGAGCGTTTAGGATTAGGAATGCAGAATCCTCTCCTATAGAAAACACCTTCTAGACGAGAGTTATCTTCCTGTTTCTCCCATTGACTGGTTTCATTTATGTTTTACAGTTCAGCAAGAAAATGCAAATATAATTCCATGATTAGATCAGTAGATTCTTCCTGAATTGCATATGTTTTCTATTCCTTTTGGAGGCTCCAGCTATTTCAGAAAGCCAGTCTTAATTGTATTGGAATATAATGACATATACTGGACTTAAATAACGATCAAATTGCCTTCCCTGTAGCTCAGTTGGTAGAGCGTGGTGTTTGCAACACCAGGGTTGTGGGTTCGATTCCCACGGGGGGCCAGCACAGAAAAAGAAAAGTATGATATGTATGAAATTGTATGAAATGTATGCCATTCACCACTGTAAGTCGCTCTAGATAAGAGTGTCTGCTAAATGACTAAAAAATGTAAAAATGTAATTGTCCAACACTGAACTAGTATCCATACCGGTAACACATTCTACAATTGTTTGTAGTCTCAAGTTTGTACACATATCCTGATTATAATTGATAACTAGCCACTGAATGGCACTCTGACCGCTAGTTGTCAAAGCCATATTCAGATGTATAAGCAATCAGCTGTCATTCCTACTAGATCCCTTGTTTAATAAAAGGTATTGGTTTAACATAATGTGGGGTCAGGAACCTCTATCAATCACTATTTAACCATCAGCTAAAATACAGAATTCTTTAGTAGCTATATTCTGAACATTTCATGTAAAAAATTATAAAAAAATAAGTCTCTTTCATTTTTTACAAATGCATAGAGATGGCAGAGAATGTGAGCACGCTTAAAGCAACACTATACCTGGTTTATAAACATGGAATTGAAAAGCTATACTGGACGTATTAGTAAATAATGTAGTTTCTCTGTTCTGGAAAATGCATTTATCATAGTAAGCGATTGCCACACAATCACTGCTATATCCCACAGCTAATGTCCCTGGTCAAATGTGGCTGGAGGGCAAGTGATATCTTCCAGTCAACACTATATGAAGACCTATCTTCAAATGATAGATCACCTCATTTTGTTCTGACAGAGGTATTTTCTGCTACAAACATCTGTCATTGAAATTCACAGTAATACGCCGAAGATCGGAGCAGTAGGAGATTTGACAAACTGATTTACCAAGAGATTGACAAACTGATTACAAAGATCCAGTATGTGGAGTGGCAGTCATTAGCTGAATTGATTATGTTTTTGCTAAAAAAAATCCCCTTGATTGAGAGAAAAACGGTATATTTATCATCGGTGATTTGGTTTTAACGGGTTCTATTCTGATATTTGACAATTTGGAGGACGTTTTAGATATGACAACATCCATCCTCTGCAGCCAGAGAGAGAACAAGAGGAACGGTCTACGGAGGGGTTAGCTCACATGGAATGTTAAACCAGGAACGGCTTGCCACTTAGAAAGACATGCACTACAGTATGGATCTCAGTCAACTTACCGTCTAAAAAAAAAACCAGTTCATAACACCAGATATATAGTGTGGTTCTTTCTGAACTGAAGTATATCTATACTATGCTGCATCTGAAGTATATTGTATTAAAACAAGTACTATTTCATGATGATACGTGTGTATTGTATTAAAACAAGTACTATTTCATGATTATGTGTTTATTGTATCAAACAAGTACTATTTATTGATTAATTGTGTTATTGTACTAAAAACATGTACTATTTCATGACGATATGTGTGTATTGTGTTAAAAAAAAAGTACTATTTCATGATTATATGTGTGTAATTGTATTAAAACAAGTACTATTTCATGATGATATGTGTTTATTGTATTAAAACAAGTTCTGTAGCTCCTCTATACTGTACATCTCTGTACTGTAGCTATCTGTACCTTAGATAACATTTACATTTACATTTACATTTTAGTCATTTAGCAGACGCTCTTATCCGAGCGACTTACAGTAGTGAATGCATACATTTCATACATTTCCTACATTTTTTCCGTACTCTGTGTTAGGTCTCTGTACTGTAGCTCTGTACTGTAGCTCTGCAATGTAAATCTGTACTGTAGCTCTGCACTGTAGCTCTCTGCACTGTAGCTCTCTGCACTGTAGCTCTGTACTGTAGCTCTCTGTACTGTAGCTCTGTACTGTAGCTCGCTGTACTGTAGCTCTGCACTGTAGCTCTGCACTGTAGCTCTCTGTACTGTAGCTCTCTGTACTGTAGCTCCCTGTACTGTAGCTCTCTGTACTGTAGCTCTGTACTGTAGCTCTCTGTACTGTAGCTCTCTGTACTGTAGCTCCCTGTACTGTAGCTCTCTGTACTGTAGCTCTGTACTGTAGCTCTCTGTACTGTAGCTTTCTGTACTGTAACTCTATGTACTGTAGCTCTCTGTACTGTAGCTCTCTGTACTGTAGCTCTCTGCACTGTAGCTCCGCACTGTAGCTCTGTACTGTAGCTCTGCACTGCAGCTCTGCACTGTAGCTCTCTGCACTGTAGCTCTTTGTACTGTGGGCTCTGTACTGTAGCTCTGCACTGTAACTCTCTGTATTGTAGCTCTCTGTACTGGTAGCTCTGTACTGTGCCTCTCTGTACTGTAGCTCTCTGTCCTGTACTCTGTACTGTAGCTCAGTACTGTAGCTCTCTGTACTGTAGCTCTGCACTGTAGCTCTCTGCCCTGTAGCTCTGTACTGTAGCTCTCTGTACTTTAGCTCTGTACTGTGGCTCTGTACTGTAGCTCTGCACTGTAGCTCTCTGCACTGTAGCTCTCTCTGCAACTGTAGCTCTCTGCACTGTAGCTCTCTGCACTGTAGCTCTGTACTGTAGCTCTCTGTACTGTAGCTCTGTACTGTAGCTCGCTGTACTGTAGCTCTGCACTGTAGCTCTGCACTGTAGCTCTCTGTACTGTAGCTCTCTGTACTGTAGCTCCCTGTACTGTAGCTCTCTGTACTGTAGCTCTGTACTGTAGCTCTCTGTACTGTAGCTTTCTGTACTGTAACTCTATGTACTGTAGCTCTCTGTACTGTAGCTCTCTGCACTGTAGCTCCGCACTGTAGCTCTGTACTGGTAGCTCTGCACTGCAGCTCTGCACTGTAGCTCTCTGCACTGTAGCTCTTTGTACTGTGGCTCTGTACTGTAGCTCGGCACTGTAACTCTCTGTATTGTAGCTCTCTGTACTGTAGCTCTGTACTGTGCCTCTCTGTACTGTAGCTCTCTGTCCTGTAGCTCTGTACTGTAGCTCTGTACTGTAGCTCTCTTGTACTGTAGCTCTGCACTTGTACTCTCTGCCCTGTAGCGCTGTACTGTAGCTCTCTGTACTTTTAGCTCTGTACTGTATGCTCTGTACTGTAGCTCTCTGTACTGTGCTCTGTACTGTAGCTCTCTGTACTGTAGACTCGTCTTGTACTGTGGCTCTGTACTGTAGCTCTCTGTACGGTAGTTCTCTGTACTGTAGCTCTGTACTGTAGCTCTGTACTGTAGCGCTCTGTATTGTAGCTCTGTACTGTAGCTCTGCACTGTAGCTCGGTACTGTAGCTCTGCACTGTAGCTCTGTACTGTAGCTCTGCAATGTAGCTCTGTACTGTAGCTCTGCACTGTAGCTGCTGTAACTGTACTCTCTGTACTGTAGCTCTGTACTGGTAGTCCTCTGTAGCTGTAGCTCTGCACTGGTAGCTTCTGTAGTGTAGCTCTGTACTGTAGCTCTGTACTGTAGCTCTCTGCACTGTAGCTCTGTATTTTAGCTCTGTACTGTAGCTCTCTGTACTGTGGCTTTGTACTGTAGCTCTCTGTACTGTAGCTCTGTACTGTAGCTCTCTGCACTGTAGCTCTGTTTTAGCTCTGTACTGTAGCTCTCTGTACTGTAGCTCTCTGTGCTGTGGCTTTGTACTGTAGCTCTCTGTATGTAGCTCTGTACTGTAGCTCTCTGTACTGTAGCTCTGTACTGTAGCTCTGTGTTTTAACTTTGCTGATAGTAGCAAGGGTGTCTGTAATAAACTGCCCAGCATTTAATGAGAGCCCTGAAGGCAACATAAGAAGTATGAATTTATTACCCCTCAACAACATAATCTGCAGGGCTATTTTCCCACTACTTGACTTGCTTATGTACCGGCTTCTCATTGCTTTAGTGGCTGTCTAAAAATGTCCCATTTTTGTTTACGTCCGTACAGAGAGTTTGACATATAGCATGTCCCGGTTGCAAATAAGATACAGACTCATTACATACAGGCAGAGAGAGTGAGAACTGAAACCTGACTGAACCTCTTTTTTGCCTCTCTTGTCTCCTGTGAAAAATTCTAAATCCTGGAAGAAACCCCACTCAGACATATTATTGCGGGGCATATTATTTTCCAATATTCCGATCAATTTGTCTGTCATCCAGGCAGGCGGGGCGGTGAAGTGGAAGGGCCAGCAAAAAGCAATTTAGCAGGTGAGGTTCTACATAGAACTGTTTCATGAGTTGGTGGCCCTGCGTGTCGTTGAGAACGTAGATTAGTTTGATTTCCTGGTAATGTTGGGAAGTGCTACTTGTATCAGTCATCCTCCCAGGTCTACGGTGGCTTTCAAGGTTTTTCTACGTTCTGTTGTCCGTCTGTGTGTTTGGTTGTTTTCTCTCCAGAACATGACACGATGATACGTAAAATGATGTGCGAATGACTCTCTCACTCCCATTGGACACTTAACGGAAGAAAGAAGTCTCTCTGAAACCTGGTCACGTCGTAATGTTGCTTTCACACTGCAGACGTAAAACATGTTCGTCAGAGACCCATTATGGAGGTGCTTATCATCAACTGGTTTGGTTCATATCAACTACGTTCCGCTACAATCTTCCGTTGACCGATGAGGATGTTTTACCCCTTGAGTTTATGCACTACTTATTATGACTTTCCATGCCTGAGGAAGGTTACTATTACAGGATAATCATGGTGTTGTGTAGAGAATAAAGGCCTTTTGGAACACCTTACTAACCCTGCTCAGTTGTTAACAATAAACATATAGCTTTGGCTTGAAAATCATGTATATTTCAAAACAAAAATAACACAATGTAACATATTTAAGACTGGGCAATGTCTGATAATTCTGTGAGTTTAATATATTGATTGTTTAATATAAGAACAATCCCAGTTCTGTTGAACAGCACTGCGTTTATTACCCGTTATGTTTGGAGTTTGAAAGTTTGTAAAATCCAAACTTGACCCCTTTTAAAACATGTGGTATAACCACACATATGAAAAACGCTTAGGGAATTAACAAGGATGATCCTATTGAACAGATAAATTCCTGCTTGGGCATGTTGGCATATGCAATATCATATTAACATAAAATGGATAAACAAACATTCTGTCTCATTTGCATATAATATAAACAATTAATTGTTGTATCTGTAGTCCTGTCATACGACATACATTATGCTATCAGCTTACATTCTAAGTGGGCAGAAACCCAAAAAAAAAATAATCATTATTTCTTATACAGTGTTTGTCTGGCTTTTTGTTCGACACAAATCCTTCTAAAACCGCTCCTGATTTCATGCGCATTGTTTTAAGTTAATGATTTTCAGCTGTTTGTTGTTCCTCTGATAGCAGGAAACACGTACCATATGCTCAGGCAAAAGAAAATGATTAGCAAATGAAATCCTGGACAGCTGTCTGACTGAAAGCGTTTGGGTTGATAGCATTCTGCTATCAATATTAGCTTAAGCATTGGGTTATTAACTTTCTACCTGGATATGCATAATAATGGAAACTGTGAACAACGCCAAGAAGCTTCTTCCACTAAATCAACAACATGGCAGGCCCTTTTTATTTGGTATTTCGAAAGCATATTAGAATTTCAAAAGTGATTATCCGGCGAATATTGTGACATTCTGTAGATTTTATTTGCAAGGACCAGATAGATCAACCTGAAACAATTGGAAGCTATTATATAGCAGGAATAGCCTTTTCAAATCATAATTAAACTTCCTGAAAGCAAATGACTGATTTAAAATGCCTTTTGTTGGCTTCGGGTATCAGGCTCGTTGGCAGTGTTGTAAGGGGGTTGTTACAAAAGGGTTGAGGGAAATTCCACTTCAAACTCTAAAATAGGAAAAGTGTCAAATTGAAATACGGTTAAGTGGTCCAATAATTAATTCCCTTTGTGAACGTCCTGAAATGCTGTATCGGATTGTATTTTAACATGATGTTATTTTTGAATGACAAGCCAGTGTCTTTTCATTTCTAGAAAAAAAGGGGAACATAACGGGGAATATGGTATATATAAAGGTGCTTTCTAGAACCCTTAAAGGGATCTTCAGCTGTCCCCATAGGAGAACGCTTTGAATAAACCTTTTTGGTTCCAGGTAGAACCCTTTTGAGTTCCGTGTCGAACCCTTTCCACAGAGGGTTCTATATGAAACCTAAAAGTGTTCTACCTGGAACCAAAAAGGGTTCTCCTATGGGGACAGCCTAAGAATGCATTTGGAACGCTTTTTTCTAAGAGTGTAGGATAGAATGTTCCTTTTAACTTTCATATGTTATATACCGTCTGTTTGGCTCTCAACATTATCTGAATTGTAACATTTAGGTGACCGGTTTTTGTTCTGCCCCTCCTTCTTCAGTCTCAGCATTCGTAGAGATGCAACGAACAAGCAAAAGTCTATTTCATCATTGTTCAGTCTGAACTCAGAGAGCTCTCGCAGCGGCTTTCACAGAAAGGGTAACCCCAATTCTGGATCTGGCAAACTATATTTTTGGACCACTGTGGTTTGTAAATCAATGTACTGGTTGTACATAATATCAAAAGAGATGGCTCTGTCCTGGTTCCCCTACTCATGTTGTCATGATTTACCAAAGCACTCATTAAATACTCTTTATGGTAGGAGTCCACTGTGGGTCTGGGGAGATGGCAGCCTAGCAGAGGGGACTGTGAATTTGGAGTAAAAACTGTAGTTTACATTTCCCCCAAGCACCAGAGAGCATAGCACTTTATAGTGGAAAACGTCATGCTGGTCGACTGGAGTCACACACACACACACAGAGCACAGAATTCTGGGAAAATATAGAAACCCTTTCTCTCCCAGAAAAATCCCATGTTCTGTCACTGGACAGGAGAGGACAATATTTGGAGTGCAGTACATTTAGTTTTTCCTTCTGGAGATGTTATGTCTTCTGCTACGTGCTGTTTGGAAGGTTAGGAAGGAAGGAGCTTGGTTTGTCCCCGGTGTGATTTAGTATTTTTATTTTTTTGGTCTTCCCACGGTCAGTCAATGGGGGAGAGAAGAGAGCCCTTTTCGGTCAATTCATGAAAGTTTTATTGGGATGTCGAAAGCCATTTTTCAAACAATTGGCATGAGTGGGGAGATGTAGAGGACAGCATTTTCTCAGTTTGTCCAATGCCAGCCCTGGATCCCCCTGTGTGGTAGTTTGCAGTGAAGCAGGCATGCCAGCCCTGGATCCCCCTGTGTGGTAGTTTGCAGTGAAGCAGGCATGCCAGCCCTGGATCCCCCTTGTGTTGTAGTTTGCAGTGAAGCAGGCATGCCAGCCCTGGATCCCCCTGTGGGTAGTTTGCAGTGAAGCAGGCATGCCAGACCTGGATCCCCCTGTGGTGGTAGTTTGCAGTGAAGCAGGCATGCCAGCCTGGAATCCCCCTGTGTGTAGTAGTTTGCAGTGAAGCAGGCATGCCACCCCAGGCCTTGGTTGTTGTCAGGGTTGTCAAGGCTCTCACTTCAGCTGAGGAGGTGAAATGTGCATTTCACAACCTGCCATAAAGGGATTCCAATGTGCGAGGTTGACATTGAGGCTCTTGATTCATTAAAACTTCAAATTGTATACAAAAAAAAGGTTCATTTTAATTTATTGTTAAATTATATATGTTATTTTGAGTTAATGAGGAAACAGATAATGTAGCTGATTAAACTTCTGTATATTTTCGTCCTCCTATGCTCCTCACGAACATGATTCATGAAAATATATTTTACGTAGATAGATACACATGGGAATGTCTAATACACCTATTTGAAGTATTCTTGACAAATAAGACTGGCAGTGCAGAAAATAAAATCCACATTTGAAAATAATTAAATTCAAAACGCCATACTGACATTCACAGTGACCTTCAGCTGTAATATCAAACAGTTTTTTTTGTTGCCAAACCCGGACCCCTGGTGTTGTCCAGTAGCCATCCTTATAAGCACATTATTTTAGAATTTCACTTTGTCACATGGGAGGTCAGGCATTCGTAGTGGATATTTTATTTGCTCTGTGAGCAGAATAACATGCAACCAGCAACCATTAAATCTGCCCTTGCTATATATTCTGCCAGTCTTTCTCTCTCTTTCTCGCTCTCTTTTTCTTTCCTCTCTCTCTTTTCTTTCTCTCCTCTCTCTCTCTCTCTCTCTCTCCTCTCTCTCTCTCCCTCTCTCCTCTCTCTCTCTCTCTCTCTTTCTTCTCTCTCTCTTTCTCTCTCTCTTTCTCTCTTTCTTTCTCTCTCTTCTTCTCTTCTCTCTTCTCTCTCTCTTCCTCTCTCTTTCTCTCTTTTTTCTCTTTCTATCTCCTTGCTCTGTCTTGTTTCTTTCCCTCTCTCTCTCTCTCTCTCTCTCTCTCTCTCTCTCTCTCACTCTCTCGCTCTTTCTCTTTCTTTCTCTCTCTCTCTCTCTCTCTCTCTCCTCTCTCTCTCTCTCTCTTCTCTCTTTCTTTCTCTCTCTTGCTCTATCTCTTGCTCTGTCTTGTCCCTCCTTCCCGCTCTCTCTCTCTTTCTTCCCTCTCTCTCTTTCCTCCCCTCTCCCTCCCTCCTCTCATCCCTCCCTCTGTGTTGTGTAGAATGACGTTCCCTATCACTTTATAATGACTCCACTACTATACACCATACGTCTGTGTTGTTCCATAGATGTGCCTGTGAAATCCCCTTGTCCCTCCTGAATAAAAAAAAGGCCTGAAATTCTTGTCTCCTTTTTTTTTCCAGCATAAAAATCTGTCTCCAAAACATATTGTCAAGATAAAATTCAAGAGATATAAACTCTCAACCAGTAATGAGTGTTAATAAACATCAGATAGTAAAGCAGTCTGGCTACTTGGAGTTATCTTAAAAAAGCCTCCTGTCTGTCTGATTGTGTTCTGTGTAGAACAGAGGATTGTGGTCACGTTCTAAACGTCTAACTGAAAATAAATAGTTTTTTTTTAGTTGGAGACCTGAGACATTTAGTCTTCTTACTGGTTAGGTAGGATAACAATTTTCAGAGAAAATAAAAAGCTAATGAAGCAGGATAATGTTTTATTTTATTTTTTTTAATTTTTTTACTTCCTAAACTAAAGAGAGATACGAGTCAATTATAGACAGAATGTTGCTGCTTGGCCCTTATCTGCATATGGCACTAAACATGGATTTAGAGGAACGGCTGAAGGGGGGGCTGAGTGCCTCAGCGAATCAACACTCAGCTGGGAATAGCACTTACTTCCTATCTGTGGGCGTGTGCAGGATAATGCAGCCACTCCAAAAGCCTTGATTAAGTAACCGCTGACATGTGCAGAGGCAGATTACCCAGCAGAGTTATCAAGGTGTGAGCTAGTGGGCTAGCGGACAGTTTTGTCATGGGATGTGTTAAGTCATTGTACTACCTGGGCAGGACTTAAGGCAACAGAACGAGGCCTGTCTTTAGTCTCTATTCATGTGTGTGTTATAGGTTATAACCCCTTTAAACCATAGTGGCATTAAGAATCTGTCTTCTAACCTAATGTACTGGTATGAGGCTTTGGAGCATCTGTCCAAGATTTGTCTTGGGTTATATCTAGGCTGTGTCTTGGCTGTGGTCTTGGCTGTGTCAAGGCTGTGTCTTGGCTTGTGTCTTGGCTGTGTCTTGGCTGTGTCTTGCTGTGTCTTGGCTGTGTCTTGGCTGTGTCTTGGCTGTGTCTTCGCTGTGTCTTGGCTGTGTCTTGGCTGTGTCTTCGCTGTTCTAGGCTGTGTCTTGGCTGTGTTTTGGCTGTTGTCCTTGGCTGTGTCTTGGCTGTGTCTTGGCTGTGTCTTGGCTGTGTCTTGACCGTGTCTTGGCTTTGTTTTGGCTGTGTCTTGGCTGTGTCTTGGCTGTGTCTTGGCTGTGTCTTGGCTGTGTCTTGGCCGTGTCTTGGCTGTGTCTTGACCGTGTCTTGGCTGTGTCTTGACCGTGTCTTGGCCGTGTCCTTGGCTGTGTCTTGGCTGTGTCTTGGCTGTGTCTTGGCTGTGTCAAGGCTGTGTCAAGGCTGTGTCTTGGCTGTGTCTTGGCTGTGTCTTGGCTGTGTCAAGGCTGTGTCAAGGCTGTGTCTTGGCTGTGTCAAGGCTGTGTCTTGGGCTGTGTATTGGCTGTGTCAAGGCTGTGTCTTGGCTGTGTCTTGGCTGTGTCAAGGCTGTGTCAAGGCTGTGTCTTGGCTGTGTCTTGGCTGTGTCAAGGCTGTGTCTTGGCTGTGTCTTGGCTGTGTCTAGGCTGTGTTTCGGCTGTGTCTTGGGCTGTGTCTTGGCTGTGTCTTGGCTGTTTGCATATGTAACATTGTTATATGTGTTTTTGTGTAGTTGTATTGTTGTGTTGTGTGTGTGTAGCTGTAGTTGTTATGTTGTGTTGTGTGTGTAGTTATAATTGTTGTTTGTGTGTTTAGCTATAATTGTTGTGTTGTGTTGTGTAGCTGTAGCTGTAGTTGTGTAGTTTACTGTCCTGGGGAAGAGAAGAATCAGTCTCCTGTTAAGTCGGTCAAGGCCTGTGTAGTTTACTGTCCTGCCATTTGGCTTGAGCACCACCACAATGGTGTTTAGATCAACAGAAGTATCATCGCTACAATTCGTATTTGTAATTATCAAGATTGTCTGAGCAAACCTCACAAAAAAAAAGCTAAATTTAGTTATTGTAACATATCGGGGGGGGGGTTTTATACAGTATTTTTGCTACAGTAGCATCCTGTTATTCAGCAGTCTGTGTTAAGGGCTTGTCAAGCCATGTTATGAATTGTCCGTGTTTAGAGTGGGGTCTGCCCTGAATCTGAAGGCAGGGACCTACCACTCAACAACCTTTCCTTTTATAATAAATGGCCGCTATTGTTCATTAATGTCTGTCTCTGAAATATGCCACATCCAGCCTTTGGAGCTTCGCTGACCCCCCCCAGTTGTCCTTCAGACAGCATATCACAATGGTCCAGTGGTCCGGTCCCAACCATGGAATTACAGGTTGAGGGAAATGCAGACTTAGATATGATATATCTGATGCTGCTTGTGGATGTAGAGCCATATTGGTTTTTTTGTTGATGACAGGACAATTCCCATTTTTTGACAGTTTAATTGTCTTTTTTTTTTCTTCCAGTGGACGAGAGCAAGGAGAATACAGGTTGAGCCAACTGGCCTGCTGCCATATTGTTCCACCATCCAGTGGGTTGTCACATCCACACCATGGCCAGCTGAAAGGGAAAGCAGCAAGGCCTATATCAACGCTGGTCATGTCAGGTCACCTTAGCAGACATTAGGAAATGGTTTCACCATTCCTTTTTTCAAACATGTAAAAATATCATAAAATACTGTTAAGTTGAACCTTCACATAAATACAATATAATAGCATTGAATTTGAATAACTATCTCAAACCAAAACTTTTCCCCAGAAAAAAAGGGACAAAGGTTGATTTCAATTGTGTCTTGGCCTTAAGCTTGTTCAGAATGTCAGAGCATGATCCAGGACCTTGACTTGATCCAGGACCTTGAACTTGATCCAGGACCTTGACTTGATCCAGGACCTTGACTTGATCCAGGACCTTGAGCCTTGACTTGATCCAGGACCTTGACTTGATCCAGGACCTTGACATCTGACTAAGAAAGGCAGAGCTGTTTTTTCTCCTCTGACTGAACGGTCATTGGGCAGCATCTGTTTCTATGGCAGCTATTTTACCACATGCTCTCCTGTCATTTCAAGAGTTCAATATCTGCTGCTCGCAAGCCGAAAATAAAGGGTTGGGCCATTGTACTTGGTCTTTTGACCCTCTGTGTTGCCCATGAGCAGTGAAGGAGAACTCTTGACGAGCTGTGTCAGATGTGACAGCCAATCTAGTTGGGTTGAGTGGGAATGTGGCGTACAAGTTGAAGCCTGAGTTTTTTTGGGGGGGGGGGGGGCATTTTCTGGTGCTCCGTGCATTTAAACTGACACCTGCCTCCCACCCAAAGCGTTTTATTGGTTAGTTTGGTCCTACCTCTCCATTATGTGATTGTTGTGGAACTCCTACGTTTGCATTGACACTCTCAAGGAAACACTGAGTGTGAATCTGAAGAGGATTTATCACATTCTAACAATCTGATCCTGACCTTCTACTTCTACGTTGTTATGGTTACCTTTTCCTTTGGAGTTTTGGAATTTTATGAGTCGTCATAATTGATCTTTATTTTTTACGATCTTATACTTTTTACCCTTTTGATGGTTTTAAGCCACATACAGTTAAACTACTGTAGATGTTGACACAACAACTAACCTCTATGTTTGCTGAATGACTCTGTACGTATGTATACCCGTAGTCCTGCCATTCCTGTCCACTAGTGGTTTACTTAGCTTGGTCCGTTTCCTAGGGCCATTCCCTGAAACAAGACACAACAGATTACATTTAGACTCTCATGGGCAGTATTAGGATTGCCATGGAACCTCATCAACACAACAGTTGGCAGGCAGACTGTTGTTTTTGGCGCGGTGAAAGAAAATAGTTCTTAACAGGAACGTTATGTTCAAAAACACTGTCTTTGTGTTCATAAACACTGTCTTTATGTTATAACATTGTCTCTATGTTTATAACACTGTCTCTATGTTCATAACACTGTCTCTATGTTCATAACACTGTCTCTATGTTTATAACACGGTCTCCATGTTCATAACACTGTCTCTATGTTTATAACACTGTCTCTATGTTTATAACACTGTCTCTATGTTCATAACACTGTCCTCTATGTTTATAACACTGTCTCTATGTTTATAACAACTGTCTCTATGTTCATAACAGTGTCTCGATGTTCATAACAGTGTCTCGATGTTCATAACAGTGTCCTCGATGTTCATAACAGTGTCTCTATGTTCATAACACTGTCTCTATGTTCATATCAGTGTCTCGATGTTCATAACAGTGTCTCGATGTTCATAACAGTGTCTCGATGTTCATAACAGTGTCTCTATGTTCATAATACTGTCTCTATGTTCATACACTGTCTCGATGTTCATAACACTGTCCTCGATGTTCATAACACTGTCTCGAATGTTCATAACAGTGTCTCGATGTTCATACAGTGTCTCTATGTTCATAACACTGTCTCTATGTTCATAACACTGTCTCTATGTTCATTACACTGTCGCTATGTTCATAACACTGTCTCTATGTTCATAACACTGTCTCGATGTTCATAACACTGTCTCTATGTTCATAACAGTGTCTCTATGTTCATAACACTGTCTCTATGTTCATAACACTGTCTCTATGTTCATAACAGTGTCTTTATGTTCATAACAGTGTCTTTATGTTCATAACAGTGTCTCCATGTTCATAACACTGTCTCTATGTTCATAACACTGTCTCTATGTTCATAACAGTGTCTTTATGTTCATAACAGTGTCTTTATGTTCATAACAGTGTCTCTATGTTCATAACACTGTCTCTATGGTCATAACAGTGTCTCTATGTTCATAACAGTGTCTTTATGTTCATAACAGTGTCTTTATGCGGCCCACAACAGAACACAAAAGCGATGGAGTCTGGTGGTCACAGTGAGTAGTTAGAAAACATCCCGGGTTAGGCGGTAATATGACATGCAGCCCAACCCCCCTCAGTGCTCTTAACACACACACACACACACAGACACCACACACCACACACACACACACACCACACACACACTCACACATACACACACACACGAACACATGCACACAGTATGCATGCACACACACACACACACACACACACACACACAATCATACTCCACACACGCACCAACACGCACAAAAACACACACAAACATGCTCACATGACAACACAGGTCAAGCTCTCACTGGAACAGTAATAATATGAGGGAGACCTACAGGACAGTAATGATATGAGGGAGACCTACAGGACAGTAATGATATGAGGGAGACCTACAGGACAGTAATGATATGAGGGAGACCTACAGGACAGTAATAATATGAGGGAGACCTACAGGACAGTAATAATATGAGGAAGACCTACAGGACAGTAATGATATGAGGAGACCTACAGGACAGTAATGATATGAGGAAGACCTACAGGACAGGACAGTAATAATATGAGAGAGACCTACAGGACAGTAATGATATGAGGGAGACCTACAGGACAGGACAGTAATGATATGAGGGAGACCTACAGGACAGGACAGTAATAATGAGGGAGACCTACAGGACAGTAATGATATGAGGGAGACCTACAGGACAGTAATGATATGAGGAAGACCTACAGGACAGTAATGATGTGAGGGAGACCTACAGGACAGTAATGATATGAGGGAGACCTACAGGACAGGACAGTAATGATCTGAGGAAGACCTACAGGACAGTAATAATATGAGGGAGACCTACAGGACAGTAATGATATGAGGAAGACCTACAGGACAGGACAGTAATGATATGAGGGAGACCTACAGGACAGTAATGTTATGAGGAAGACCTACAGGACAGGACAGTAATGATCTGAGGAAGAACTACAGGACAGTAATAATATGAGGGAGACCTACAGGACAGTAATGATATGAGGAAGACCTACAGGACAGTAATGATATGAGGAAGACCTACAGGACAGTAATGATATGAGGGAGACCTACAGGACAGTAATGATATGAGGAAGACCTACAGGACAGTAATGATATGAGGAAGACCTACAGGACAGTAATGATATGAGGAAGACCTACAGGACAGTAATGATATGAGGGAGACCTACAGGACAGTAATGATATGAGGGAGACCTACAGGACAGTAATGATATGAGGGAGACCTACAGGACAGTAATGATATGAGGGAGACCTACAGGACAGGACAGTAATGATATGAGGGAGACCTACAGGACAGGACAGTAATGATATGAGGGAGACCTACAGGACAGGACAGAAATGATATGAGGGAGACCTACAGGACAGTAATAATATGAGGGAGACCTACAGGACAGTAATGATATGAGGGAGACCTACAGGACAGGACAGTAATGATATGAGGGAGACCTACAGGACAGTAATGATATGAGGAAGACCTACAGGACAGTAATAATATGAGGGAGACCTACAGGACAGTAATGATATGAGGAGACCTACAGGACAGTAATGATATGAGGGAGACCTACAGGACATTAATGATATGAGGGAGACCTTACAGGACAGTAATGATATGAGGGAGACCTACAGGACAGTAATGATCTGAGGGACATCTACAGGACAGGACAGTAATGATATGAGGAAGACCTACAGGACAGTAATGATCTGAGGGAGACCTACAGGACAGTAATGACATGAGGAAAGACCTACAGGACAGTAATAATATGAGGGAGACCTACAGGACAGTAATGATATGAGGAAGACCTACAGGACAGTAATGAAATGAGGGAGACCTACAGGACAGTAATGATAGAGGGAGACCTACAGGACAGTAATGATATGAGGGAGACCTACAGGACAGTAATAATATGAGGGAGACCTACAGGACAGTAATGATATGAGGGAGACCTACAGGACAGTAATGATATGAGGGAGACCTACAGGACAGTAATAATATGAGGAGACCTACAGGACAGTAATGATATGAGGGAGACCTACAGGACCGTAATGATATGAGGAAGACCTACAGGACAGTAATGATATGAGGGAGACCTACAGGACAGTAATAATATGAGGGAGACCTACAGGACAGTAATGATATGAGGAGACCTACAGGACAGTAATGATATGAGGGGAGACCTACAGGACAGTAATATATGAGGGAGACCTACAGGACAGTAATGATATGAGGGAGACCTACAGGACAGTAATGATATGAGGAAGGAACCTACAGGACAGTAATGATATGAGGGAGACCTACAGGACAGTAATGATATGAGGGAGACCTACAGGACAGTAATGATATGAGGAAGACCTACAGGACAAGTAATAATATGAGGAAGACCTACAGGACAGTAATGATATGAGGGAGACCTACAGGACAGTAATAATATGAAGGAAGACCTACAGGACAGGACAGTAATGATATGAGGGAGACCTACAGGGACAGTAATGATATGAGGAAGACCTACAGGACAGTAATAATATGAGAGAGAACCTACAGGACCAGTAATGATATGAGGGGAGACCCTACAGGACAGTAATGATATGAGGAAGACCTACAGGACAGGACAGTAATTGATGATGAGGGAGACCTACAGGACAGTAATAATATGAGGGAGACCCTACAGGACAGTAATAATATGAGGGAGACCTACAGGACAGTAATAATATGAGGGAGACTACAGGACAGTAATGATATGAGGGAGACCTACAGGACAGTAATGAATATGAGGGAGACCTACAGGACAGTAATGTATGAAGGGAGACCTACAGGACAGTATGATATGAGGAAGAACTACAGGACAGTAATGATATGAGGGAGACCTACAGGACAGGACAGTAATGATATGAGGAGATCCTACAGGACAGTAAATGATATTGAGGAAGACCTACAGGACAGTAATGATATGAGGAGACCCTACAGGACAGTAATATATGAGGGAGACCTACAGGACAGGACAGTAATGATATGAGGGAGACCTACAGGACAGTAATGATATGAGGAAGACCTACAGGACAGTAATGATATGAGGGAGACCCTACAGGACAGTAATGATAATGAGGGAGACCTACAGGACAGTAATAATATGAGGGAGACCTACAGGACAGTAATGATATGAGGGAGAGACCTACAGGACAGTAATGATATGAGGAAGACCGACAGGACAGTAATGATTTGAGGGAGACCTACAGGACAGTAATGATATGAGGAAGACCTACAGGACAGTAATGATGTGAGGGAGACCTACAGGACAGTAATAATATGAGGGAGAACCTACAGGACAGTAATGATATGAGGAAGACTACAGGACAGTAATGAATGTGAGGGAGACCTACAGGACAGTAATGATGTGAGGGGAGACCTACAGGACAGTAATGATGTGAGGGAGACCTACAGGACAGTAATGATGTGAGGAGACCTAATTGACACAAAAGTAAAAAACTGGCTACATAATCAGTGTGGTTTATAGCAGTAAACAAGATGTTTAGGGTTAGTCTGTATCATTCAGATATGTTGTCTTCTTCTAAATTCACTGCATTGACGAGCAGGGGCTGATCACCCACCCATGGAGAAAGAGGGGATTTGGAAAGGAGGGCTGGATGGTGGACCTGACAGTTTCTTTCTTCCCCTGTCCGTGTCTCGCTGCCCTCTTGTGCTTTATTAAAGGTCATTGTTCCTGGCAGCACTTAGCACCCGCCAGCCCTCTCTTGGTGTAAAGGGGAGACCTGTGAAAAACATCCTACCATAATGCTTCTACACACTCACATCATTTCATGTGGAAAGAGCCTCTGGAAATGGTCCTTCACTTTTTTATCCCCACAAGGCCTTTACACACTTGGACATATTTATATTTCAAACATCAAGCATTACATTATACCTATATGTTGATCTGTGGCTTGTATTATATTAGAACCGAGACTAAACACATGAAAAACTCCTGTACCAGGTGTCACATTGTCTCGTTGTATTGTAACTGAGACTAAAAACATGAAAACTCCTGTACCAGGTGTCACATTGTCTCGTTGTATTGTTAACTGAGACTAAACACATGAAAACTCCTGTACCAGGTGTCACATTGTCTCGTTGTATTGTAACTGAGACTAAACACATGAAAACACCTGTACCAGGTGTCCACATTGTTTCGTTCTATTGTAACTGAGACTAAACACATGAAAACTCCTGTACCAGGTGTCACATTGTCTCGTTGTATTGTAACTGAGACTAAACACATGAAAACACCTGTACCAGGTGTCACATTGTTTCGTTGTATTGTAACTGAGACTAAACACATGAAAACTCCTGTACCAGGTGTCACATTGTCTCGTTGTATTGTAACTGAGACTAAACACATGAAACTCCTGTACCAGGTGTCACATTGTCTCGTTGTATTGTAACTGAGACTAAACACATGAAAACTCCTGTACCAGGTTTCACATTGTTATGTTGATATCACATACAGTAACATTAACAGCTCAGTTTCCAGTGCTGGCTTTGCTGTGCTGCTTACAGAGAGACTACAGTACACTAGTTAGAAATGGGACATATTTTCCTTTCCTTGACAGAGCGATTAAAGAGTGCTGTGATCGTTATTAAGTATCAGCCAAGTTCGTTAGATAGGTAAAAGGTGACGCTAGGCACTCCTGATACCTGTCAAAATGAAAACCCCAATCAAAACTCACCACGTTATGCATTTTTGATGCAAGATTCATTTACCATACTTACAGCACTGACCTACTGTAAATAAACAATTCCTTTGTTGTTTTACTGTACCCATAGGGGTTATAGTTAATAGCAACGGACCACCCCAGTGTTGCTTACCAGAGAATTAAACCAATGTGGCCTGGATTGACACATGTTCTGAATGATCGCTGAAACTCACACTTCCTTCAGACGTCTGTCTGTCCGTCCGTCCCTCCTGTCCCCCCCCCACCTCTCTCACTTTCCTGCATGCTGAATTAAACCCAGGCCTCACATCATTAAGCAATGCCTCTTTTTATATGAGAAAGTCCATGACCCTCATTTTCGTCATATTTGCCTTGAGAAGGAAGTGTCAGTGGAGTAAATTAACACACGCCCCCTCGGTGTACCTTTCCACTCTGAAACTCATTCAATGCAACAACGGGGAGAAACGTAATTTATCTGCAATAGAGAAGTCAAGCCCTAGAGTTGGCTTGGGTGTCATAATATGTGAAAACTGTTTCATCTCAAGGCAAGCAGCAGCTGCTGTGATGGCTTTTTATCCCACTAATGTAAAACATGTTTTATGTGTATAGCAGTTATTAAAAAAAATTATTCCTTTTGATAACAGTGCTCCGGCTGTAGACAGACATGACAATCATTTCTCCGTCCCCTCAGAGTGACAGACTAGTTCATTTAATCGGCCCCGCCCTGCTTGCTGATTTCATTCAATTTGCACACGGTAGTGTTTCACTGCAATATGACTACATCAGTCCCTGCCACAAGCCTCCTCGTCTGTGAATAAACGTAAATGCCCAACTCTGTATACATACCTAACCTAATTGAAAGTCAAATGCTCAATTCATTCCATATAGCCATGGGCTTTTATTACAGGAGGAGGAGGAGGAGGAAAAAAGGCAGGAATAGTTTATACGCAAACTGGAGTCACTAGCTTCATAAAGTGAATTTCAGGAGGACATAATATGGTTATATAGAAAAGTGGAGATGGGTAATGGGAAATTGATTGTGACAATACAATATTAGAACCACATTTCCATAATATTTTATTTATCATATTTTCCACCTTTCATTGTCAAGGGAAATATTGTATCTTGCACAGCAAACTCAAGTCCTGAGAGATTTTTTTAACCTCAATATTCTCTCTCAGATGAATGCACTGTGGACGGTATAGCACCACATATTCCACAGTAAAGTCACGCACAGAAACAATTCATTTAAAACATCTAAATGTTTTTTGTTTTTTTTAAATTACAGACAGTATTTTTCTCCGCATACATTGATACCTCTAGAAGTGGACATTTTAAACGAAGCCGTAATTCCATTTTCAGACTTTACATAACAAACAAAAATTATATTATGTTCAATTTTTTTTGCTGAAGTTATTGAGAGCCAGTCATGAACGAGAATGTCTTTTAAATCATTATCCCCTTGATGATAACTGCACTAGGATATTTTCTCCAGTTATTTAGAGTAATGGAATCTTCAGTAATACATACACAACGATATATGTATCTTTAATTTACACATTTCTTTCTTTTATTATAAACTGCTTATAGATATGTTAGACCTACACTTGCTAACTTTTCCTCTACGTTAAGCAGTGTAACCTATTAATATAAAGCACATTAGAAACATACAACCCGTTTCATTGAGGTATGGAGTCTGTTTATTTGTGATGGTCTGATACAGTACATGTGGAGGTCATAACGAGACATTAGAAGTTTATTTATGTCGTTTTTTTTGGATTACAGAAGAGTCAAGAATCAACTCCTATTTCTCTGTTTTGCAGAGAGTACCCTGCTCCACAAACACTATCCCACACAACGCTGGCAACAACAACAAAAAAGCTGAGCTCAAAGAAGCACTTGCTCAGAAATATCAAGACCATTCTGTTAGGTTTCCTTTGCAGACAAGATTCTCTTAGAGTAAATGTGTCCAGGTATGTTGAACTAAAACACGGATCTATTAGGATCCTTGGGAGATTTTTTTTTTTTGGGGGGGGGGTCTTAAATGAATTAAGAGTAGAGCAGATAGCACGCAGCCCAATCCTGTTAGAGTAGCAGCAAAAGGCATTCCGTTACCCAGGAAGAGAATAGACACTATGTCCAGCACAATAGAAAGCAGCAGTTTTCACGCTTGCTAGATTTCCATTCCGAGGGCTCGGCTGCATGCACCTCTCTCCTTCCTGTGGTGAGGGTGGTGTTCGTACCAGCTTTCTTTCTTGTTCTTTTTTTCCCCCCTTTTTCTAAAACATCCTTTTTTTCCACGTCTGTCCCTTCACTAGAACACTCAGAGTATCTAGTTTTATTGATGTCCAAAAGTGTAAATCACAGTCCCATATTTTGTCATTCAGTCATTTTAGTCACTAAAGGATTACTTCAAGTGACTGAACTGGGCTGTTATCTGTAGAAGCTTCTACAGCCAGGCCATCTCTGGGAGGAGGGAGGGATGGAGGGAGGGGGGAGGGAGGGAGGGATGGGAGGAGGGAGGGAGGGAGGGGGGGGGGGAGGGAGGGATGGAGGGAGGGACAAGCTCTCTGGCCCCTTTACTGTGGCTGGATTCAGCTGGACTACTTTTAGGAGATGTGATTGATGTGAGCTCTACGGCCTGTCACAGTATGGCCACGATATCCAAATCAGTTCTGGGAAAAAAGTCACAAAGATTGAAATGGACCGAGGCAGAAAGGACTCCCAATACAACATTTATGAAGTTATGAGACGCTGTTAGATTATTATTTTTTAAAGGTATAGATCTACCTTTGGTGTCACTTTTAATTCTAGTTTTATTATACTGTTTATTATATTTTAATAGTATTAAGTATAGCTATGATCGCTGCAGTAGAGGATAGTACCAGTCTCCCGTACGGCCAACAACAACAACGACATAGAGGTTAAATAAGGATACTGTTATTCAGATGGATTATATAGTATCTAATGTGTGCTTATCTACTAATACGCTGAATCGTTTAGAAAACAATGATCTGATACATGATTTTGATATAATGATATATTATAGTGCATGCTGGGTAATGCCTTCTATGAGGATTTAAAACAGATCACTTGCCTGGCACAGGGGAGGAAATCCCAACCTTGGTCTGTTTACGTAATAGCGATTAATATCTTCTTTCTCTTATTTTTTTCCACTT
This sequence comes from Salmo trutta, assembly GCF_901001165.1. Classification (NCBI taxonomy): domain Eukaryota; kingdom Metazoa; phylum Chordata; class Actinopteri; order Salmoniformes; family Salmonidae; genus Salmo; species Salmo trutta. The sequence continues at coordinate 1,829,503 of NW_021823350.1, read as the reverse complement.
GTGATTCATTGACTAGAAAAACACAATTCATTGAGTGGAAAAAAATCAAGCGAGAGATCCTGTAACTGATCATGTGAGCTCTAACTGAAATAGGTTTACTCACAAAATTCCCATGTTGAATCCTTCAACAAATAGTACATAAGACTTGACTTCAGGCTGCTCAGGGCACGTACAAACAGACTGCAGGATGCTCTTATGCCCTATCCTCTGTTGAACAGGAGATAAATAAAAGGTTTCGGCGTCTATCATCAAACGGCCCACAGTTTTTAGTTATGACTATGCACACCGGGTCCTCTGTGTGTTCTGAGTCAATCGTTCATTACAGCGGCTCCACTGACTATCATGGGTGTACGGGATGCACCTGTAAGCCTACATATACAGAAGCCATTGAGATATGTTGTTTTTCACCGCAGTATCATTGAAGTAATTCTGAATTTTCACCACTGTCTCGTAAAAGTAATTGTGAATTTTCACCACTGTCTCGTAAAGGTAATTGGGAATTTTCACCACTGTCTCGTAAAAGTAATTGTGAATTTTCACCACTGTCTCGTAAAAGTAATTGTGAATTTCACCACTGTCTCGTAAAAGTAATTGTGAATTTTACCACTGTCTCATAAAAGTAATTGTTCATTGTGGTGTTGTTTTTTCTCCAAGGCAGGCCAAGTGGGACATTTCCACTTGACACCATTCGACAGCTGTATGCCTTTTGTTTTGTTGAAACTCCTCAGTTGTCGAGGTGTTACATCCACTGGTTTTCACAGTGTTTTATAGAGAGCCTCCCTTTGGACTGAAGGTGTGACACACACTTTCCCAAAAGTTTTAAAACACAACAAGCTATCAACACAGGTTCTAGAACGGTCTCACGGTCTCTCTCTCTCTCTCTCTCCTCTCTCTCTCTCTCTCTCTCTCTCTGTCTCTCTCTGTCTCTCTCTGTCTCTCTCTGTCTCTCTCTGTCTCTCACGGTCTGTCTCTCCCATTTTGTTTTTCACAATGTCCTCAGTAACAACCATACAGTGTAGTTGGTCTACAAACATCCTTCAGTTGTGTGTGTGTGTGTGTGTGTGTTGTGTGTGTGGTGTGTGTGTTGTGTGTGTGTGTGTGTGTGTGTGTGTGTGTGTGTGTGTGTGGGTGTGTGTGTGTGTGTGTGTGTGTGTGTGTGTGTGTTAGCTCTGAATACCTCCCGGTCCCTCATCCATATTTAACCCTTCTGGTTAAGAAATAATGTAGGCTACTCTTTTACTCTGTATGTTCTGGCCTCATAGTAGTAAAGATGGAGGCCAGACGGCCATTAACTACATTACCGAAAGACAACAATCTGGGACTCACTGACCTATCTCTGTCCCTCCTCCTCTTACTGCTGTCCTGGAAATGCACGGGACAGACAAGGATCAGAAATCCCACGTCCCTTCAAAAAACATCCCTGGACCATATCTCAGAAGAGGGGCTGTCTACCCACTGTAAGCAGACATCCAGAAATCACATATCTCAGAAGAGGGGCTGTCTACCCACTGTAGGCAGACATCCAGAAATCGCAGTTAATGGAAGTGAAAAGGGGGTAATGTGGTCTGTCACTTTGTGTGTAAGTGGTTTTTGTGCATTAAACTGGAAGGTGCTGTTTGCTTTTTTCCCCTCCTCTATATTGAATGAAACAACTGACAATGATAACATGACAAGTCATACAGTATCTTTTAACTCATTGGTACAGTAGAAAACTGTACTGTACAAATCTTCACTGCACAGTCTCCAATATACTGTACGTGATCAAATAAAACAATCCATCCCTTTCATGTCTGACATGTGTTTCAATAATTGCAGGATAAAACTGCAAGCTTGCACCTTTATTGATTAATTTCAGTTAAAACAAAAAAGTGTTCACAACATGTGGTAAATATTTTTTTTTTTTGCCAGCTAGTACCAGCTGTCTTAATGATTTTTGTCATGATCTTTGATGACCTCATGTCCGTGTCTGCTTCATGCGATAGCCAGTCTAGCCACGCTGCCTTAAAGAGACTTGGCTGAAGATGGTAGCGACCTTGTCGTATATTGGCAGTGTTATAAGGGTGAGATCCTCCCAAGCAGGGAGTCAGGACGGATCCACACTTACTCGCCGTGGAGAGAGATCCAAGTACTGCGTGTTGTGGATATGCTTTGCAGACCGTGACTATGACCTTATTTAGCAGAGAAAGAGCGCTAAAAAAAAGGCATTTAATGACATTTGCAGCATTTATGTTTTTCACGCTCCTCTGCTTGTACCCCGACTCGGATGATGAAAGGATATTTAAGAGACGTATATAGAACGGATACTGATTTTATCATCCACAAATTCCTTCTTTTTTTTGGTTGTGTTCACGCCCATGGATAGATATGCCCCCCCATAACAAGTGTATTAAAATGTTTTATTGATAAATGACCTCTTGTTGAGAATGACTTTGTTGTTGCCATAAGCAAGAGGGAGTTTCCCCCTCGTCAATGTGTCTTTATTCACGCTAATGCTTCTACTTGATATGACCTCCTTTTCCTGAGCAAAACCCTTGTTTGTGAATTTAAAAGACATTGTTTAACTGACCATCAACGTTTTATTTCCCAAACTCTTATTGATTTAATCATATAACGCTGAAACATCTCTGTCCCAAACCTCCAACCTCCTCTGCCCCGTTAAAATTAACATTTACAAAACTTCACGTGTTTGGATGTTTTAAATATTATTTGAGTGTTATATTTTGAGTCATCTCACAAACCATAGGAACATTTTTCTGGTATTTATCTCTGGCTCTGCCCTTCCCATCTGAAGTGAACACGTCCCATAGAGTGAATTTATCTCCACGTTTTCTTCACACATCCTGCTTTCTGTTAAGGATCAGCGTTTTGAAAAGCACTACCTAGTTATGTGGATCAGTATGTGGCTTTGTGCTAAAGGCAGGGGAAAATCTCAGCACGATAATACTATATTAAGGTCCAGTAAACAAAAACAAAGAGACGAGACGTTAATAAAATAAACATCTTATACTCAAGTGGCCACAATTAATTTACTTCCTAGGAAAATAGGTTAGTTAAAACAATAGTACATTATAGCATGTCTGGCATTATATTATTCTGATAGAACTCTAAATGGAAATGTATCAAGAGACTGTTGGCCATTATTTTAAACTCGAGTCCTTTGTGGAATATATATTGTGTTCGTTCTCTGAACTTTGTGCACAAAGTAAAGTGATAGTCAAATGTAAAAGTTGGAAAAACAAAGAGAATTTGAATGATATTTACTGCTTCTTTCAGACAGCAACACATTTTCAAACCAACCAGTGAGATTGTGTTACCCCCACCATTACTTGCCCAGGCACACAGCGGTTGGCTTGGCTCTCCTGGTGTCGCTTGGGACCAGTGACTAGGCTGTCCCTCGTTAAGTGAATACTGTAACCTGGGAGCGGAGGTAGCTATAGTCGGTCCTGGAGCAGCACTAGCACCCGGGATGCTTTCACATTGGAATGGTGTCTAGCACCGGCACCCGCGGGATTCAGGGAGAGTAATGAGTGTTAGAGCAGGCATGAGGGTTCCCCAGACAGACCAGGAGACCATGAGACACTGCCTCCCTCTTCCCTCTTCCCCCCAATTCCCCATCACCACCCCCCTGCCGACCCCCTACTGAACCTCCACCAGGCCCCCCACCTCTGCACCCCCCAGTTGCCATGGTGGAGCGTGAGGACGGAGAGGTTCCCAGTGGTCCTGCAGCGGGAGCCGGACCGTCCTAAGTCCTAACCCGAGCCGTCACCAGGCCCAGTAACCCTCCCAGCTGCAGTCCACACCACATACCCTGCCAATGAGAGCAAGAGAGAGGGGGATGGAGGGATGAAACGTTGAAAAGATGGTATAACAATACCAGGGAGTAGAGGCACTCACCCATGTAGAAGGGGAACGATAGATAGACAGACAGACACCCGGACAGAGGAGAAGAGAAGGCGAAGGAGTCCTGACTCTCCAGCTGTGCCAAATCTTGCTGGTTATCTCTAAGTGCGTAGATAAGGAGGGTGGATGTTTGGGATGGTTTTCCATAACTCAGAACGGTGTCTGAGATTTCAGAGCCTTGTTATTTATTTACCAGGCAGCAGAGACCGCTCCAGTGTTTAAGGAAACTCCGCGTGACAGGCCTCAGATATCATGGGACATGAATGCCACGGCTGTGTTTATACGACCTGACAGCTAAAGTGGCAGTAGAAGGAGAGTGGTGGAATAAGGACATCTGCTGTACACTACATGGAATGAACATGTTTAATGCACACGTTATTGTTGTTGCATTGGGCGTTATACTAAACATCTGTTTGTATGTTTACATATTTATAGAAAAAAAAATATTTTAAATGCTAAACTGTGAAGGCCAGTTTAAGGTCGATTTAAACGATTAGTTATATTGATATTGTCACCTTCAAATTCCTTCTTGCTTCCTCAAATTCAGGAATTAACCATTCCAGATCATCTCTACGCCACTAACCCCAATGCAGTGTACACAGTTACAACAAACAAGTAAGAAATGAGATTGAAATAGAAAAGTGTCATTTGTGGTTTTGCGAACTCGCCGAAGATGAGAGCAGAGACCACCATAAAACTGTCTTCTGTTCGAGTTAGATCCGCCAGTACAGGACTGCATGTTACCAACGCGTATCTTGGAGAAGTGCCAGGCAGGGCCAGAGAAGCAGTGAGGAGTTAGTGGTCACTGTCAGAATAAGTAGGAGAGGGTAGGAGAGACAAGAAAAAACCAGGGCATGAATAGAACAGGACAGGGTAGGAAAGAAAATGAGACCCGGCAGGCATTAATAGAACAGGACAGGGTGGAGAGACAGAAAAACCAGGGCATGAATAGAACAGACAGGGTAGGAGAAACAGAAAACCAGGGGCATGAATAGAACAGGACAGGGTAGGAAGACAAGAAAACCAGGGCAGAATAGAACAGGACAGGGGTAGGAAGACAAGAAAAACCAGGGCATGAATAGAACAGACAGGGTAGGGAGAGACAAGAAAACCAGGCATGAATAGAACAGGACAGGTAGGAAAGAAAATGAGACCAGGGCATTAATAGAACATGGACAGGGTAGGAAAGACAAGAAAACCAGGGCATGAATAGAACAGGGACAGGGTAGGAAAGACAAGAAAAACCAGGGCATGAATAGACAGGACAGGGTAGGAAAAGACAAGAAAACCAGGGCATGAATAGAACAGGACAGGGTAGGAAAGAAAATGAGACCAGGGCATTAATAGAACAAGAGGGGGCGACTGTAAATACATAGCACATACGGAGACAGACCAAGTCTCAATACAGGAGATACGTTTCTTCTTTAACTCTGTAAGAGATATCCAGCAGATACCTGACTACTGCCCTAACAAGATCATGTTTTATACCTAACCTGACATACTGCCCTAAACAAGACCATGTCTTATACCTAACCTGACATACTGCCCTAAACAAGACCATGTTTTATACCTAACCTGACATACTGCCCTAAACAAGACCATGTCTTATACCTAACCTGACATACTGCCCTAAACAAGACCATGTCTTATACCTAACCTGACATACTGCCCTAAACAAGATCATGTCTTATACCTAACCTGACATACTGCCCTAAACCTGACCTGATATACTGCCCTAAACAACATCATGTCTTATACCTAACCTGACATACTGCCCTAACAAGACCATGTTCTTATACTAACCTGATATACTGCCCTAAACCTACCTGATATACTGCCCCTAAACCTAACCTGATATACTGCCCTAAACAAGACCATATCTTATACCTAACCTGATTTACTGCCCTAAACCTAACCTAATTTAGGGGGGGGGGCTGTCCCCCACCTGCCATAAATGTTTCCTGCCAGTCAACCGACTACAGCCGGAGCCTCTACTTGAACGCTAATAATAATATACCCCCTGTAATTGCGGTGAATTTAGGGGGTTAAGCCTTAGGTGGAATTCAGATAATTTATTTATAAAGGGCTAGATGGATGGCTGCATGCAGGCTGCACATCAGGGGCTCTGGCTCTTCACTCTGTGTTATAACCATGGTGTTTAACATTCACAGAGGTTTCTGAACAATACTGTAGAATGGGCCTTCACATGACAGTCAAGTAGCAGTGACGTGGGGTGTACATTCACAGAGGTTTCTGAACATACTGTAGAATGGGCCTTCAATATGATCAGTCAAGTACAGTGACGATGGGGTGTACATTCACAGAGGTTTCTGAACATAATCTGTGCCTACCCTTGATCAGTCATTCACCGTGGCTCTATGGCCAGGAGGGAGATTCTTCAGATACCACAGAAATCCTGGATCCTCAATCCTCACTGTCCCATGCCACGCTTCATCTCTTTCTCTCTCTCTCTCTCCTCTCTCATTTCAATTCAATTCAAGGGGTTTATATTGACATGGGAAACATGTGTTACATGTCCCAAAGCAAGTGAAGTAGATTATATACAAAGAGAAATAAACAATAAACTTAATAGTAAACATTACACTGACAGAAGTTCCAAAAGAATATAGACATTACAAATGTCATACTATGTATATGTACAGTGTTGTAACGATCTACAAATGGTTAAAGTACAAAAGGGAAAATAAATACGCATAAATCTGAGTTGTATTTACAAGGGTGTGTTGTTCTTCACTGGTTGAACCTTTTCTTGTGGCAACAGGTCACAAAGCTTGCTACTGTGATGGCACTCTCTCTCTCTCCCTCTCCCTTGTCTCTGTCTCTGTCTCTGTCTCTGTCTCTGTCTCTGTCTCTGTCTCTGTCTGTTTCTCTCTCAATCTCTGTCTGTCTGTCTCTCTCTGTCTCTGTCTCTGTCTGTCCTCTCTCACACTCTCTCTCTCTCTGTCTCTGTCTCTGTCTCTGTCTCTGTCTCTGTCTGTCTCTCTCTCCCTCTCCCTCTCCCTCTGTCTCTGTCTCTGTCTCTCCCTCTCTCTCTCTCTGTCTCTCTCCTCTCTTCTCTCTCTCTGTCTCTCTCTCTCTCTCTGTCTCTCTCTCTGTCTCTGTCTCTCTCTCTCTGTCTCTCTCTCTCTCTCTTCTCTCTCTCTCTCTCTCTCTCTCGTCTCTCTGTCTCTCTCTCTCTCTCTGTCTCTCTCTCTGTCTCTGTCTCTCTCTCTCTCTCACTCTCTCTCTCTCTCTCTCTCTCTCTCTCTCTCTCTCTCTCTGTCTCTCTCTCTCTCTCTCTCTCTCTCTCTCTCTCTCTCTCTCTCTGTCTCTGTCTCCTCTCTCTCTCTCTCTCTCTCTCTCTCTCTCTCTCTCTCTCTGTCTCTCTCTCTCTCTCTCTCTCATTCTCTCTCTCATTACCAATGCTCCACTAGTCTTATTCCCCCCATGTAATAATCATGTTTTTCCACTCCATTAATTCAGTCAACATGCAATGAATTGTTGCTGTAATAATCTCCAGGTCTAAGAGTGGTCCATGTCTGTACCTCCACATCATTGGGACCTGCCTTATTGTCTCAGTGTTGTTGTTCTAAGACTTGTATTGGTCTATTTGGTCTCTATGGGACCTGCAACACAGAGGTGTGGATCTAATTAAAGAACAAGACGGAATCCTTTCCTACTGTCATTAGAAGTTGTCAGCTTCGATGCAACTAACTGGCTGAAAATATGAAACAAGAACCAATGAGTTTCAACCAAACCGGAGAATTCGCTTGTGTTTTCAATTCACTTGTGTTTTGTTAAAATACTGGACTGGGACCAGTGAAGCGTAGATGTACAGTAAAGTGAAAAGGGAAAACCTAACTCTACTGTTTAGGGAGTTAAGTACACCTCGAGTGGAATTGGTTAAACAGCTCACCAGTCAACATATGATACAACAAAAGGTGCATCAGTCTTGACATACCGCAGGTCAACATCCTAAAGGCATATTAAATTGGATTCAATAACATATAGTTTGTACATTGATTTCCTCTTATCTACCGTAACATGATTTAATCTTCAAAGAATACCCAATGTTTGTCTTTGATCATTTTGAAAAACATCACATTCACATCCATCAGGTTCAATCCCGGTGACTTGGAGTCGAGTGACACGACACACGGCTCTCCCCATCTGAACGGTAACACCTGTGTCATTGTGTTTCCTGTTGTATGTTGGTTTCTCCTCTAAATGGACACTGTTACGTCAACAGAAGAACGGAGAAAGAGAAGATAAGACACCTGTCACAATGGAAGGAAAGAAGCTCGTGTGTTATTTATATTGGGATTTGTATCAACCAATTTAGGAGAAGGTCTCTAAAGTGGTAGCATCACTTATTCATAAGGCTGTACACAAGCTAATGGATCGGAGCAGAGCATTCAGTCACAAAAGAAAAACAATCTGTGTGGAAATGATGCACATTTAGAGAGTAACATGCAGAGAGTGCCGAGACGTGTCTTGCAAAGCTCTTTGCAAGGCTGTCATGTTCCTTAGACCCTGTCTTGTAATGTATTTTAGATGCATTATAAAGAGATGCTTGTTCTTACTGGCTAGCTTGTCTCGAACTGCTCAAATGCAATGTGTGACAGAGGACACCCCTGACGATGACCATCAACATTTCTCATAGATATTACTATGTATAATGAACATATTTTAGGTGACACTAGGTTAAGAAAATAAACCTGCACTCTCTACGAATCCATTTTTCTAAACTCTACCAGGCTATTATTTTAGCTTGTTCCATGTCCCGTTTCTATGGCCTTTTTATCATGGTATGATGATACAACTTAGGATAATCAACCTTTAAATCAGGAACTATGTCATATCTATGGCAATCAAAACTTTAAAACCTTCTTCCTCTTTTAAAAATAATTGTCTTTTAGGTCTCCTGGCTCCTACAGAACTCATCGTTTCCACAGATTGTATCACTTTTCTGTGAAGAGGATACAATCAATCAAAGTGATTTTTCTGTCCCTGAAATGTCGATAAAGAATTGGGAAGTAAGGTATGTTTTCTTATATCCCAAGAAATGACAGTGTATATGGACATATCTCCACAGTCCAAACCATTATCAAACCTGGCAGAAGATGCTGCAAATATCCAATATGTAATGACTGTGATGAACTGAGGCTGATAATAAAAAAACAGAGGGTGAACTAAGTGTGAACTAAATAACTGAAAGAGATGAGTCAGTCATCTATGGTGCACCATATAATCAACCCTCACAGCATCAACAAATTAATGCACATTGACGACAGGGGTTCACCAACAGTTCTTGAGAATAGTATAGACAGAGAGACAGACATATGACTTCTCATCATTGCTTTAGATTTGTGAAAATAAAAAAATTATGCTTGAATCCATGTTTTGGCAACTAATCAGAAAATCTGGATCAGACTGCTACATATGTTTTTTATTGCATGAATAATTTACATGCTTTAATTCCCTATATCTTTCAAGCGATAGACACTGGACAAAACATTAAGAACACCTTCCCAATATTTATTGCACCCCCTTTTGCCCTCAGAACATCCTCACTTCGTTGGGGCATGGGACTCAAGGTGTCGAAAGCGTTCCACAGGGATGCTGGTCTATCTTGACTTCAATGCTTCCAACAGTTGTGTCAAGTTGGCTGGGTTTTCCTTTGGGTGGTGGACCATTCTTGATACACATGGGAAACTGTTCAGTGGGAAAAACCCAGTAACGTTGCTGTTTTGACACACTTAAACCGGTGCGCCTCGTTCAAAGGCACTTAAATATGTTTTCTTGCTCATTCACCCTCTGAATGGTACACATACACAATCTATGTCTCAATTGTCTCAAGGGTTAACAATCCTTCTTTAACCTGTCTCCACTCCTTCATCTACACTGATTGAAGTGGATTTAACAGGTGACATCAATAAGGGACAATAGATTCACCAGGTCAGTTTATTTCTTGGAAATGTTTTGTACACTCAGTGTATATGCATACTTTCAGCTTTATATTCAACTAATATATTGTTGTCCTGTGGACAGAGAATGTAAAAGGTTGTATGTTAGCGAACACATATCTTTGGATCCTATTGGTCAACTCTGGGAACATGAAAGTTGCAAATGAGTTTAGAATCAAGGTCAAGCGTGATAGTTTGATATGAGTAGTATGATAATTGGTTGCCATCGACTGATATGTAGGGTTAAACTGTCCCGAGGTGCGGCTTACTCTTCATACAATGAACATCGATTGATTATATCGTCATTGATTTGTGTAGATTTGATTTTCACTACGGAGTGGAATCTGTAATCTGGCGTAGTCGGCAGGATTGGTTAAATGCTAATTCATCTGTAATCCCCCCATGTTACACAATCACAGTGGGACAATTTGAAGAGTTTTATTCCAAAACACTACATAACCATTATAAATGTTGGTATATTAGCTTTTATTATTTCATTAAATAATATCATTTTTTTACTATTTAATCATGGCAATTGGTTGTTCCTAGTGACAGACATGTATTAAAATCTATCACTTGATGGTTTCATTTCAGAGAGACAAATAATCATGTTTTTTTGCAAAATGCTATATATCTGCCTCACTCTCAGAGAAATAAGAAGCACTGCTAGGTTTTACAGTCAAACGTAACAAATAACTACATGTTTTATGAAGAGCTGTACAAATGATACAATTGTGACATCAATATCTAAATAATGTTTAAAAAAAATATTCAATACAGTAATATGAGATCTGTATGTAAAACATTTACATTTTACATTTTACTCATCTATGAAATGCTCTTATTCAGAGCAACTTACAGTAATTATATCATTTATACAGTGGGCTAAATTAGGAGTTCTTGGTAGTGTTAAAAGGATCCGCCACTTTTTTTTCAATTTTCGTAAGCAATGACATACCCAAATCTAACTGCCTGTAGCTCAGGCCCTGAAGCAAGGATATGCATATTCTTGATACCATTTGAAAGGAAACACTTTGAAGTTTGTGGAAATGTGAAACGAATGTAGGAGAATATAACACATTAGATCTGGTAAAAGATAATACAAAGACAAAAACATGCGTTTTTTTGTATTTTTTTGTACCATCATCTTTGAAATGCAAGAGAAAGGCCATCATTATTATTCCAGCCCAGGCGCAATTTATATTTTGGCCACTAGTCGGCAGCAGCAGTATATGTGCAAAGGTTTAGACTGATCCAATCAACCATTGTATTTCTGTTCAAAGTTTTGTATCAAGACTGCCCAAATGTGCCTAATTGTTTTATTAATATTTTCAAGTTCATAACTGTGCACTCTCCTCAAACAATGGCATGGTATTATTTCACTGTAATAGCTACTGTAAATTGGACAGTGCAGTTAGATTAACAAGAATTTAAGCTTGTTGGCAATATCAGATACAATTGAAATCAGAAGTTTACATACACCTTAGCCAAATACATTTAAACTCAGTTTTTCACAATTCCTAACGTTTAATCCCTGTAAAAACTCCCTGTCTTAGGTCATTTAGGAATCCCACCTTATTTTAAGAATGTGAAATGTCAGAATAACAGTAGAGAGAATAATTTATTTCAGCTTTTATTTCTTGTATCACATTCCCAGTGGGTCAGACGATTACATACACTCAATAAGTATTTGGTAGAATTGCTTTTAAATTGTTTAAAAATCTACTTTGAAACAAAAGTGTACACCTTTACACACCCAACAATGTTATCACGAGATACAATGACCAACAATGTTTCATCACGAGATACAATCTGACCAACAATGTTTCATCACGATACAATCTGATCAATAATGTTTCATCACTAGATACAATCTGACCAACAATGTATCACGAGATACAATCTGACCAACAATGTAACATCAGGATAGGATCACACAGGATGTCATGTACTCAAGTTGGCAAGCGAGTTGCTATTAAATACAATATGCATTGCATTAACATACACACACACACACACACACACACACACACACACACACACACACACACACACACACACACACACACACACACACACACACACACACGCGCTCCTCGTATTTATGCCTGATACTGTGCTGTAGTGTGATCAGTGTGGGTTGCTTGTTTGCCCTCTAAGTGTCACATTTACAGTATTAATAACTCTATTTTCCAGCTGTCAGATCCCCTGAAATAAACTGCATTCAACAACTGCCCTGTGGGCCAGACCCAGAATAGATGTCTGCATAATAAACTGTATTCTCCCTTATGTGTAAGTGTCAGTGTTACAGTGTGATTCTCTGTATAAATAATTAGACCAGAAAGAATAATTTATATTGTATGCAAAAACATTTTTGCCGATGTACATACCAACTGAAAACGTTGTATTAATCAACAGTCAAGTACTGTAAGTTGAGCCTCATACATAATGAATTGGAGCTCAAACCTCATGGGTTCAGTGGATAGAAAAGGAGACAACACAAGTACAGTTACAAGCTGAGTCTAATGCAACCTGATAGCTCTGCAGAATGGAATTGTTTTTAAATCATTAGGGAGTAAATGATTCATTATCAGTTTGAAAGGGTTTATTTCAGTTTGAGAATATTTACTTTTTCATTGGATTCAACTTTCAAAATGTACATATTAGATTAGCATTATACTGCCCACATACAACGGGTTCCTGAAATACCCCAGGACCAATGTCAAGCTGAAAAACCCCAGGACCAATGTCAAGCTGAAATATCCCAGGACCAATGTCACGCTGAAATACCCCAGGACCAATGTCAAGCTGAAATATCCCAGGACCAATGTCACGCTGAAATACCCCAGGACCAATGTCAAGCTGAAATACCCAGGACCAATGTCAAGCTGAAATATCCCAGGACCAATGTCAAGCTGAAATACCCCAGGACCAATGTCAAGCTGAAATACCCCAGGACCAATGTCATGCTGAAATACCCCAGGAACAATGTCACACTGAAATACCCCGGACCAATGTCAAGCTGAAATACCCCAGGACCAATGTCACGCTGAAATACCCCAGGACAAATGTCACGCTGAAATACCCCAGGACCAATGTCATGCTGAAATACCCCAGGACCAATGTCAAGCTGAAATGCCCCAGGACCAATGTCAAACTGAAATACCCCAGGACCAATGTCAAGCTGAAACAAATACCTCATGACCAATGTCACGCTGAAATACCCCAGGACCAATGTCAAGCTGAAATACCCCAGGGACCAATGTCACTGA
>NW_021823350.1:1577954-1580252 GCF_901001165.1 Salmo trutta | reverse complement strand
TTACTGTATATCCCAGTCCTCTAATGTACCTCTGGCCCTAACAACCCAGGCAGAGTTGATATCAAACAGCCTCTATAGTTCAGATTAATGAGGTGGTCCTGTAGGAACTACAGCAGGCTGACATTCACCCACTACAGCTGCTGTGTTCCTACAGACACAGTACACAGGTCAGAACATCTAAGGGGTATTACCTATGAGCCAGTCAGCAACCTCTGAGAGAGAGGGAGGGGGAGGGAGGGAGGGAGAGAGAGAGGGAGAGAGAGACAGGGAGGGAGAGACAGGGAGAGGAGGGATGGAGAGAGGGAGAAACGGGGAAGAGAGAGGGGGGAGGGGGAGAGGGAGAGACAGAGAGAGGGAGGGAGAGAGGGAGAAACAGGGAAGAGAGAGGGAGAGAGGGGGAGGGAGGGAGGGAGGGAGGGAGGGAGGAGAGAGAGGGAGGGGAAGAGGGAGAAACAGGGAGAGAGGGAGAGAGGGGAGGGAGAGTGAAAGAGAGGGGAGGAGAGAGACAGAGGGATAAAGAGAGAGAAAGAGAGAAGAGAGAGACAGACAGACAGACACAGACAGACAGACAGACAGACAGAGAAGAGAGAGAGAGAGAGGGAGGGAGGGAGGAGGAGAACAGAGATAGGGAGAGAAGGGAGAGAGAGAAGAGGGGGAGGAGGAGGGAGAGGGAGGGGGAGAGGGGAGAGACAGATAGAGGAGGAGAGGGGGAGAAAGGAGGAGAGGGATAGAGGGAGACAGAGAGAGGGAGACAGAGATATAGAGAGGGAGAAGGGGGAGAGGAGAGATAGAAGGGGAGAGGAGAGATAGAGAGAGGGAAGGGGGAGAGAGAGGGAGAGAGAGAGATAGAGAGAGGGCGAAAGGGGGGAGAGAGGGGGAGACAGAGAAAGGGGGAGTGAGGGAGGTAGAGAGAGTTCTACTTGTTTTCCTTCAGAGCAGGCCTGGTCAAAGCGTTTTTATGGTCTAATCTACGGATGGAGACGTCCCAGTCAGATTGAGGAGGGTTGAAGTAACAAAGGAAACCACATCAAGCTTTTATTTACTGTATTGTATGTACAGTTGTACGGCTGTGGGTGATTCACACATATCTGTTAGTGTTCGCCGACCGTATAATCCCGGCAGACACTTATTTGCGGTGTGTGTATCCGTGGTTGGTGCCTTTTGGAACTGCCAATCACAGCCTTGGTTTTGCTTCTCTCTCATTTGTTTGCTTGGCTTCCCATTATATAGCTGTCTCATTTTTGCCTTTGGCATGTTAACCTACACTGTGAGATCCTTGTACACAGAAACCAGAGGGTTTACGGCTTGTATGTTTTAAAGAAAAGCAAGAGAGGGGTGGTTGAGGTGAGGGAGGGAGGGAGGGAGGGAGGGAGGGGGGGAGGGCTGTCAAAAATAGAGTGAGGGGCTTTGATAAAAACCACTCCAGGTTTCTGGTTACTGCCTTATCAATGGGAAGAGAGATATATTCCACAGCACTGTTGTTAGTCATTTTGTTTGGTTGTCTTTGATTAATTGCCTTCCCTGTAGCTCAGTTGGTAGAGCGTGGTGTTAGCAACACCAGGGTTGTGGGTTCGATTCCCACTGGGGGCCGGCACAGAAAAAAAAAAAAAAAAAATGTATGAAATGTATGCATTCACTACTGTAAGTCACTCTGGATAAGAGCGTCTGCTAAATGACTAAAATGTAAATGTAAAATTAATGTAACATACAAAAACGTGTGCTGAATGTATGTGGTTATAATTTCTAAAAAGGATCGTTGTCTGTGTGCACACTTCACATATATAACAAACCAACACTACACATATACTGTATACATATATAACAAACCAACACTACACATATACTGTATACATATATAACAAACCAACACTACACATATACTGTATACATATATAACAAACCAACACTTATTCACATCGATTCCTATTCACGTACACAGATTTACCAGAACCAATTTGACATTTCACCTTAATAATGAAACACATTGATTATAAATCATTTCATTTTCGATGGCCGACTGGGTGGTAATGGCTAGGTGAGAGGGCTACAGCTGGCCAATGAGAACAAGGTCAGTATTATAATGTAGATTGTCACATTATACGGTAGGGTGTGATGGACTGGCTGAGCTTCAGGCTTGAGGAGCCACAGAGTTGAACCTGTAACTTGGCTGATGGACTGGCTGAGCTTCAGGCTTGAGGAGCCACAGAGTTGAACCTGTAACTTGGCTGATGGACTGGCTGAGCTTCAGGCTTGAGGAGCCACAGAGTTGAACCTGTAACTTGGCTGATGGACTGGCTG
>NW_021823350.1:1567954-1572954 GCF_901001165.1 Salmo trutta | reverse complement strand
CTCCCTTCTCCCCCTCTCCCCCTGTCTTCCTTCTCCCCCTCTCCCCCTGTCTTCCTTCTCCCCTCTGTCCCCCTGTCTCCCTTCTCTCCCCTCTGTCCCCCTGTCCCCTTCTCCCCCTGTCTCCCTTCTCCCCTTCTCCCCCTCTCCCCCTGTCCCCTTCTCCCCTCTGTCCCCCTGTCTCTCTTCTCCCCCTCTCCCCCTGTCTCCCTTCTCCCCTTCTCCCCCTCTCCCCCTGTCCCCTTCTCCCCTCTGTCCCCTTGTCTCTCTTCTCCCCCTCTCCCCCTGTCTCCCTTCTCTCCCCTCTGTCCCCCTGTCTCCCTTCTCTCCCCTCTCCCCCAACGCCCGTACATCTCCATCCATTCCCATTGTCTGAATGTGGCAATTTGTTGTGTGACACAGGAGAGATTAGGTTAGGAAACAGTGTGTGGATTGGATTGGATATGGTGCTGGTCCCGCCAATTTGAGGTCACAGGACAGCGATCTGGACATTGGGCAGCTAGCAGACATCAGTTACCTCAGGGTGGCTCTGTTCCAAACTCTACCCTATTCCCTATATACTGCACTACTTTTAACCAGGGGTCCAAATGGTTCTCTGGCTCGTTTGATCAAAATAAGTGCACTCTATAGGGAATACGGAGCCATTTGGGACACAGCCTCAGGAAGAGAGGAGAGGCAGTGGTCCTTGGCCACAGGGCCCCTGGGAGGCAGCGGAGGATAGAGGGAGAGAGGGTGGATCCACAGCAAAACCTTCAGAAACACCAGCAAATAAGTATCATTTATTAAAGCTGACACCTTATCTCTAAATATAGCCTGGTCTGCTTCCTTATGGGCCCTGGCCAATGAAGTGCCCTATATAGGGAACAGGGTGCTGTTTGGGACGTAGCCTCCGTCAGAGGATCATCATTAGGTGCTCCTCTCTCTCTGTTCTTCTCTATCATATGTTTTGTGTCTTTGGATCAAAAGCACTTCTGACATTTGGTGGATCCCCTTTCTCCTTTGTTGAGAAAGATGCCGTAGAAACTCAGTGGGTGTAAAATAACATTCTCAGAGTTAAAAACAGGACTGCTTGGTATTTCGTAGGATTGCCCTGTAGTGACCAATGATGCAATGATGAATAACCCTTAACTAAAACCAAGACTGACATAACATTGGAGAGAGCGGGAGGAGAGGGAGAGAGAGAGAGAGAGAGAGAGAGAGAGAGAGAGAAGAGAGAGAGAGAGAGAGAGAGAGAGAGAGAGAGAGAGAGAGAGAGAGAGAGAGAGAGAAAGAGAGAGAGAGAGAGCGAGAGAGCGAGAGAGAGAGAGAGAGAGAGAGAGAGAGAGAGAGAGAGAGAGAGAGAGAGAGAGACAGAGAGAGAAATATATGAATTTCACTTCACATGAAGAAAAGCTCAATAGCAAGTGGTGTAATAGTGGGTTAAGCCACAGACTGAAATCCACTCTCTCTCCAGCTCAGGGCTATTTGTCATTATAAGTGAACCAGTGCTCATGTTTCCCAAGACCTCATTATCGTTATTTCCCAGCCATTATTAAGTCCAGAACCCCACTCCTTTCCCTTCCAGTCCAGTCCAACACACACCAGTTACTATTTATTAGGCTTGAAGCCCTTCCTCATTGCCATTGTTTTAACTATGGGCTGTGAGGTTGATGTAGTGGACGCTGCAGGTCTGGGAAAGTTGATAAGGCTTCATTAGATACTGGAAATATTTGATTTCTCTCAGATGTGTTTATGCTCTAAACACATTGTCATCTTAATGCATAATTACTTCTAGGTACAAAAAAATCCAAGGCAAGGTAAATAATTAAATGTATTGAAATGATTTATGTTGTTAATTTCAAAAAAAAAAAAATATATATATATATATATTACCACAAAATTAATGATTGCATTTTAGTACCTGTGTTATAGTCAGATTTAGAGGTCAAATGACTTACAAAGCTTTGTATACTTTGAACTGTGAGATGCAGAGAGAGCTTTGTAAAAGCATTCCAACATTACAGTACTATATCCCAAACCCAGCCTGCAGTAATTTACAACATTACAGTACTATATCCCAAACCCAGCCTGCAGTAATTTACAACATTACAGTACTATATCCCAAACCCAGCCTGCAGTAATTTACAACATTACAGTACTATATCCCAGTAAATTACAACATTACAATATTATATCCCAGTACATTACAACATTATAGTACTATATCCCAGTAAATGACAACATTACAGTACTATATCCCTGTAAATTACAACATTACAGCACTATATCACAGTAAATTACAACATTACAGTACTATATCCCAGTAAATTACAACATTACAGTACTATATCCCAGTAAATTACAACATTACAGCACTATATCCCAGTAAATTACAACATTACAGTACTATATCCCAGTAAATTACAACATTACAGTACTATATCCCAGTAAATTACAACATTACAGTACTATATCCCAGTAAATTACAACATTACAGTACTATATCCCAGTAAATTACAACATTACAGTAATATATCACAAACACAGCATGCAGTAAATTACAACATTACAGTACTATATCCCAGTAAATTACAACATTACAATATTATATCCCAGTACATTACAACATTACAGTACTATATCCCAGTAAATTACAACATTACAGCACTATATCACAGTAAATTACAACATTACAGTACTATATCCCAGTAAATTACAACATTACAGTACTATATCCCAGTAAATGACAACATTACAGTACTATATCCCAGTAAATGACAACATTACAGTACTATATCCTTGTAAATTACAACATTACAGTACTATATCCCAGTAAATTACAACATTACAGTACTATATCCCAGTAAATTACAACATTACAGTACTATATCCCTGTAAATTACAACATTACAGTACTATATCCCAGTAAATTACAACATTACAGTACTATATCCCAGTAAATTACAACATTACAGTACTATATCCCAGTAAATTACAACATTACAGCACTATATCCCAGTAAATTACAACATTACAGTACTATATCCCAGTAAATTAGAAATTATGTTGTTGATCTCACCCCCCCACCCCCCAAAAAGTGTTATTCACACAGCTTAGAAAAAAACAACAGCGTCTTATCAAATAACGTTGTTTCTTAGTGCCTGAATGCATCAAGACTAAACCTGCATCCCAAATGGCTCCCTAGTCTCTACTTAGTACACAACTTTTTGATCAGGACCCATTTATATGCATCTCAAATAGGGTGCTATTTATAGGGTGCTATTTGAGACGCGCACATGATTGTTTGTGATGTCAAGTTGCTCTCACTAATTATCTCCTAGTGAACAATGTTACAACGAGGTCTCCAGGATGATGCATTGACTGCAGATTGGGAACGTAGTTTAACTGTCACGTTGGGGGGAAGATAAGGAGGAGCTGGGGGGATTGCTCATTCTCCCTCTGCCTGCTACTCCCTCACTCAGCCAGACAGATTATTAGCTCACATTCCAAATGTTTAGTAAACTCATTAGGGTTCTATCTAATGTTAATTTATCATCATCATCATAGATGGTTGGACGGAGAGAGAGAGAGAGAGAAGAGAGAGAGAGATAGAGGGTCTGAGGCCAGAGGCCCGAAGCTAAAACCACCATGGCCGTTTATAGACGGATAGACTCTCTGATCAATCACCCACAATGCATCATGGGATGAGCTGTATTTCATTAAACGCTTCGGACCAGTCACACGTAACACTATATAATTTGAATGATTAGATCTCAGCCAATCGCTTTGCTTCTCAAATGATCTCTTCACATGGTGATTATTGGAAGGAGGAGGAGGGAGGAGGAAGGAGGAGGAGGAGGAGGAGGAAGGAGAACGCGGGCTTGTTTTAAGATCCCCTTGGCCCCCCATTTTTCTTATCTTATTATATCAGACGAGAGGTCGGAAGGCCGTTTTCTTTTCAAGGGCTCTTCAGAAAAAAAATCAAAGGTATCTCTCCCTTTTGAAGAGAAGTCATCAAGTCAAAGACAAGCACTGTGCTGCTGCTAAACAGTACGTACTGTAGGGTTTATATTTACACCTCAAAGCAAGAGAGGACAGAGAAGTTCAAATACGAGACAGAACCATTTCTATTTCTTAAACATTATAATATCTTTCCTCTCTCTCTCTCTCTCTCTATATATTTATTTTTTTGTGGAGTAGATAATACTGGATCTGTCAGGTCCTGGGATAACCAATTCACTGCTAACCTAATTCCTGTGATCCCATGTCAGAGGGTGTCAGGTAAAATGTGAATGGCCAAGATGAGCTATCGATATAGCACATCTCTTGGTGTTAATAATCACAAATGAGACACTGTGATAAAACAGCCCCTTTTCTCTAAGTCTATTTCTTAATGGATCTGAATTTGTGTCTGGGAGTCTAACAGTTATCCTAGACTTTTATATGGAAGGCTTTAAACCACAGCTTTCCCTTAACACCCAGACATTCTCCTCCCTATCTTGGTTCTAGAGAGAGAGCAATCACTCCCAAAACGCCCTAGAAAAGAAAAACCCCAGAATAAACCCAGCCTTAGCAGTGATAATACAAAATGACAGGAATTTCCCAGCGTTGGTTTAATGTCAGTACAGCAGCACAGAGAAAGGTCCTATATCAGTTCACCTGACTTACGTTCCGGGCCAAATGAAATCAGATCTCATCTGCAGCCTGGCCGATATTGATCCCTATTTAACATCATGGCTCAGAATGGATCGTCATTGATTAACAATAAAAACACTCCCCATTGTCCAGCTGCGATCTCAGTACGCTGAATGAGAAAGCATTATGGCACCAGTCTTCATTGAGCGTTGAAGAGGCGAGAGGATGTATCAAACCGACAGACGATAAGAAGACAATATCCAATGGAACAGCGTGGCGCGAAATACAAAAACCTCAAAAATCCAATAATTTCAATTTCTCAAACATACGACTATTTTACACCATTTTAAAGATACACTTCTCCTTAATCCAACCACATTGTCAATTTC